>NW_007256363.1:263148-351089 GCF_000164805.1 Carlito syrichta
AAAGGAAGGAGGAAAGAAAGAAAGAAAGAAAGAAAGAGAGAAAGAAAGAAAGAAAGAAAGAAAGATAGATTACTTTTGTTCTCTCTAAACTGCTCTGGCACTGCACAGAAGAGCCAAATCTTAATCCACGGCAAATGGACCCTCTCCATGGGGGGATGGAGAAAGAAAAGGCCCCTGCCTCAAAGCCTCAGGAATCAGCATGGTGAACTGACTTCACTCTGCTTCTTCCAAGAGCAGATGAGAATTCTCCTGACTGCCTCTCAGTTTCAGGAACCTGCATGCCATTACTAATGTACACACATACATGTGTTTTGCATATGGACCAAGCAGAGACTACCAAACCTCTGAACTTTTGCTGGTCCCAGATGCCTGGAGCCAGGCAGGACCTCCCCCTCTCCCGGGCAGAGGAAGTAGCAAGGGCTGGAAGGAGCCATGCTTTACAGACTCATTCTCCTCTGGATTTCCTGCCGCCTGTGCCTGCCAAACCTCACTTCTGAAAAGCCAGGCTTCACCTTCTATGAGTCAGGTCACTTGTGAAAAGAAGCCGATTGCATATCAGGCTGTAACAGATGAGCTTTCTGGGTGTATGTGGCCTCAAGCGGAAGCCTGGACCTCCCATTAGTGTGTTCTGCCTTCGAGAGCTGAAAGTGGGCCACTGAGGAACTGACCAGAAGGCAATGACCTGCTCTGAAGTCCACTAGCACAAACAACACCAGTGTGCGCTCTTGGGGGCTGGGATACACCCAGCCACGGGGTGTTTCCCGTGTTCCCTGTAACCTGGATGTGTTGCTCATTATTTGATCATCTTCAGACCGGAGATGTGACAAGCTGGGGAGCCGCAGCCAGTCCTGTGCACACCAACAGCTGAAAAGGGCCTTTGTTTCATGGTCCTTCACGTCATCTGGGCAGGAGTCCGGGAGCAAAAGAAAAGGGGGAAAAGCAAATCAACCTTCCCGCCACTCACAGAGTGGCCTCGGCACAGGAGGAGCAAAAGGTACCAGCCAGAATTAACAATTGTGTCATCTAAGTAGATGCCTCTGCAAAACACATTTAGCTATTCAGGGCAAGAAAGTGTTTCTCAATTCAAAGAAAAAAAATTCCTATATTTATTATTCCTATTATTGGTAGTAGTAGTAGTGGTAAGAGGAGACCGAAAAGGAAGAGTAAATTCCTTTTCAAATGGCCAGGGGAAAATAATGAGGTATGTTTCCTGCAAGAACCCTAGATATGCTAACCGGTGGCTCATGCCAGCAATCCATGCACCTCGGGAGGCTGAGACCAGTGGATTTCTTGATCCCAGGAATTCAAGACCAGCCTGGGCAATATAGTGAGACATCATCTCTACAAAAAAAAAAATAGCTGGGCATGGTGACCTGCTCCTGTAGTCCCATCTACTCGGGAGGCTGAGGCAGGAGGATCACTTGAGCCCTCGAGATCAAGACAGAAGGTTTGCTTGAACCCAGGAGTTCGAGACCAGACTGGGCAACATAGAAGACCTCATCCCCACAAAAAATCAAAAAATTAGTGGGAGTTGGTGGTGTGTGCCTATAGTCTCAGCTACCTGGGAGGCAGAAGTGGGAGGATCACCTAAGCCCAGGAAGTTGAGGTTGCAGTGAGCTGTGATCATGCCACTGTGACCAGCCTGGGTGACAGAGTAAGACCCGGTTTCAAAAAATGAAAAATAAAGAGGCCTGGGTAGTGGAAAACTAATTATTTTTAAAAGCCTTAAAAAAAATAAGGTAGTCAGAATAGAGGAATCATATAAATTCATATTTTGTCTTAGGGAAACTTGACGTCATTCGGTTTCTGAAAAATTTGGCAAGTCATAAGACTATATCAGGGGCTTTTATTTTTGTTCTCTTGTATTTAGGTAATCCTGCATCTGGGATATATGGAGTAACTTTGTTGGCAAGGAGAGCACTTTCTTTTCTGCCATTGGCTCACTGTAGGGGTCACATACAGAAATAATATCCTTAACCTGCCTGGAAGTATCTTGCAGGTAACATCGCACAGCTAATTCGCACATGTATGCACACTAGTGTATGCTCACATAGGTATATGCACCACTGAATTGTATGGTTTTTTGTTTGTTTGGTTGGTTGGTTTTTTTGAGATGGGGTCTCACTCTGTAGCCTAGACTGGAGTGCAGTGGCTGCTCCCGGCCACCACAGCCTCGACCCGCTGGGCTCCGGCGATCCTTCCGCCTCAGCCTTCCAAGTAGCTGGAACTACGGTGCATGCTACCACGCCCGGCTAATTTTTTGATTTATTGTAGAGATGAGGTCTCGTCAAGTTGCTCAGGTAGGTCTCGAACCCGCGGGCTCAAGCAATTCACTCACTTCAGCTTCCCAAAGCGCGGGATTACAGGCTGAGCCACCGAGCCGGGCTGAATTGTATGGTTATTAAATGACACTTACACGAGACTGTATACTGACTTCCATGATCATTGAAATATACCCAATGCCAACTATAATATATGTGAAATTCCTGGCTTCCAACAATCTTCTTGTCCTCACATGGACTGTTTATTTGATTGTGAATCTTTTAGTGTTTGAATCTTTTAGAAGAGTAAACACAGTATGTTTACATGTGGCTTCTTTAGTCTCCACTTTTTAATCTTTTTTTCAATCTTCCTAACCCTAGTTTTTTCCAAATACAATTAAAACTTAGAGAGAATAAGCAATGGACTGTCTGGCACCCAGGAAAGCATTCTTCAACGTCTCACATACTCTGACGGATACTTTGGGAGTCCATCAGAAAAATGTCCTCCATTAAAACTAAGATTTTGATACCTATTCAAATGCTTCCAACCCTGAGGACAATGAGACGTCAGTTACACATTGATATGAAACACCCAATAATACATTTCATGGAAATGAAAAGAAGGGAAAAATGATAGCGAAAAGGGATCTATAGCTTAGAGATGTTGGAGCTTTTTCCCAGAATACTCCTCTGAGTTCCCACCTTTAACTCCAGATGCTTCTAATCCCACAATAAAACTGGGAAAGAGCCAATAATTCACTACTAAGGACAGGGTGAATGAATGACCCGATAAAACCATTGTAATGCAATTTCAGATTATTGGATACGTTGTTTTTGCTAAGATGGGTGAGTGAGTGAGTGAGTGACTGAGTGAGGGACTGAGTGATGAATCTTGAACCAAGGATGAACCACAGTGAAAGAGGAATATTGGTGAAAGAAGAGGTAGAAGATGAGGAAACAAAGATTCTTCTTTCATCTCTACTCTTTTCTCGTTGTTCAATCATCCTAACCTTGGTTGTTCCAAATGCAATTGCAAATAAAATTTAAGGGCGACTTTTTTTATTTCAACAGACTTAGGATACAAGGACCACAATAACAATTTGTTGCTTGAGTGAAATTAAGTATCCTCTATCTGGCAATTTTTACTTTCCAGAGTCCTTAACACACTCTAGTACAAACATTTATTTGACTTTTACAAGTATATGGACAATTTCTGTCTCTATGTTATAGCTCAAATAAGTCACACACACAAAACAAGTGTGATTTTCTGGCAATTACCCGGTTATTCAGCAACTAAGCTATCTGTAGAGCCCAGACCCTGTGATTTCTAGATAAGATCAAGCCCAGGGTCCCCAGGATGGTGGTTACCTGAGGTGCGGCGGCAGCTTGAATCTGTTACGCACATCGTCGAAGCGGTTGCCCAGGTAAGGGGTGTCCACTGTCACAAATATGGCCTTGTAGCCCATCCGCTCAGCCCGCCGCACCAGCTGCTTGGTGAGCTCACGGTCCTTGTAGATGTACAGTTGCAGCCAGCGAAGCGCCTGGAGCCCGGCCTCTGCCACTTCTTCAATCGAGGAGGTGGCCCAAGAACTCAGCATCATGCCAGTTCCCAGAGACTGACAGGCTGAGAAAGAAAAAGGATGATCAAGGCGGGTCTGACATTGGCCTTCGTCTCAAATAGCAAGGGCAATTTGGCAATATGAAGTCATATCTTTAAAAATTCAGAAATACAAATTTTTTCCCAAGCTTTGTATATTGCCCGTGAAGAGAAAAAACGAGTCCAAGAGTAAAAGATGTGATATATTTATACACACACACACACATACACACACACACACATACATATATATATATGAAAAACTTGAGAACAACCTGAATGCCTAGCCTTAGGGAATTGGTTAAACTGTAGCTCATATATAAAATGAAATATATATGTCCACTAAAAGTAAAAGTATGGTGGTAGATAATTTCCTGAGACAACTTGGCTAGGCCATGGTGCCCCAAATATTTGACCAAACACATCTGGATGTTGCTGTGGAGGTAGTTTTCAGATGAGATTAATGTTTCAGTCAGTAGACTTTGGGTAAAGAAGATTACCCCTCATAATGTGGATAGACCTTATCGAATCAATTGAAAGTCTTGAGAATAAGACTGGCTTCCCCCGAGGAAAAGAAGAGAAAATTCAACCAGCAGACTGCCTTCAATATTAACTTTTTCCTGGGTCTCTAACCTGCCTACCTACCCTGCAGTTGTGGAACTTAACAGCCTCTACAATTGTGTGAGCCAATTCCTGAAAATATCTATCTATGGCTAGAAATAGATAGACTATGTATGTATCGAGAGAGAGATAAAAGGACAGCTCTCCAAGAGACAAACAAAATTATGGGTTCTGTTTCTCTGGGGAATTCTGACTATTGCAAATACAAAATAATATTTTCAGACATAGAAAGATGTTTAAGATACATAGATATATTAAGGAAAGAAAAAAGTCTGCAAAATGACTTGTATAGCACATTTGATTCCACATTTGTACAAATGCAATTATTGGTATATGAATCTAAACAAGCTAAATACTAATTATGATGGGTGGAAGAATTATGGGTGAGTTTAATTTTTCTTCTGTTTTTATTTTATCTTTCAAAGTTTCAATAAAGATATATTCTACCATTTATGCCATATTTTTAAATGTTATAAAATATATACACTAGATATCCCAATGTGATTTAAATCATTTTGAGCAAGGTAGCAGTTATATCCTTTTGAGAAAGATAGCAAGAAACAAGAAAATAAATGGAATAATAGTTCTAGAGGATACTTGAAAAAACATAGGTGATAGGCCTTCTTCCAAAAATTGATAGTCAAATTCATATCAGTGTGAGTAGAGGAGAAACTGATACAATATTTATAAGCAATATACAGAAGAACTGAGAGATAAATTATAAATATATAAAACTGCCTGTTTGACTCCAGGTCATTGACTCGTCTGAGTGTCTACCTTGTATCAAATGGGAGTAAATGTAGTTGTCCAAGTGCCACTCACAGGATGATGATGGGCATCAAGTGAGTCGTAGTTTATGAAGCTACACTGAGGTGTTAAAAAATTTCTGTGATTCTCAAACTTTCGTGGACAGTCAAACCCTCTGGAGGACTTGTGAAAACACAGCTCTCTGGATCGCATCCACAGAGCTTCTGGTATAGTAGGTCTGAGATAAGACCCAAGACTGTCTTTCTAACCAGCTCCCAGAGGATGCTGATGCTGCCAGTGCTGGATCACACTTGACATCTAAATAGTAGCATAACCACGTAATAGTAAAAGTCTAAGTTCAAAAAGCAATACAATGGATTTGTTTTCGAGAAAGGTTACTTTTCCTATGACTTTGAAGTTTTTCATTTGTTTGTTTTGCTTTCTTGAGACAGGGTCTCACTCTCCCAGGCTGGAGTGCAGTGGAAGGATCATAGCTCACTGCAGCCCCAACTTGCTAGACTCAAGACATCCTCCCGCCTCAGCCTCCTGAGTAGCAGGGACTACAGGCATGCACCACTATGCTTGGCTATTTTTTAGTTATAAAGACAGGGTCTCGCTATGTTGACAGGCCAGTCTCAAACTCCCGGCCTTAAGCGTTCCTCCTGCCTCAGTCTCCCAAAGTGCTGAAATTATAGTCATGCACCACCACACCCAAACTATGAAAGAGTTTTACATCAATATTCTCCAGGTCACTGGATTGATACAGAATATTTGAGCTAGAGACCATCAAGTGGTATAGGTCACTAATCTGTTCCCCTCAAGAGTTCCTTGGAGAATATCTGTCAAAGGGACTTTTAAAACATTGCCCCCAAAAAACACATTTTATTAAGTAACAATACATATGGACATCTGGACCATTACCTGATTTTAAGTAAGATTTGGAAATATGAAAAATAGCTCCAGATCAGTCACTGCTGTTGGAAGGAAACGCCAGAGGAACATTGATTGCTTGGGTCAGACTCCTCTAACCATCAATTAACCAAAAAGAAATGATATCCTGAGGAGGATGTTACCTAACTAAGGTCATACAGAGATGAGCAGCAAAGTAGGACAAGAACCCAGCATGTCTGACCACTCCCCCAGGACAATGATTTTTCTAGAATCCCTAAATGCATAAAAGACTCCCTGATACCAAACATAGCTAACTGTCCTCCATCAATATTTCAGGGCTATGATAACCAAGAGAGTAGAAGTGCCATGTGCCTGAGAAACACTACCATGCCAATGGCTGTGAGAAGGCACAGAATCTTGGAATCCAGTGGGAAGATCTTCTATATATACTTTTGGTGAACAATATGACTGAGCAAAGAGGTGCAACAAAGAGAAACCCTCAGAGTAACTTATTGTAGTTAATACTAAGACATCAAGTAGGTTAATAGCAGTTCTGCCGATAAAGACATCCGAATCCACAAAAAGGTTTCCTTGGTTTCGTAAGACATATCTATAGACATTCCATACAGAATGTCAAAATGCAACAGAACAGTGCACAAATAGTATCTGCTTCATCCAAGCCATCTATCTTGTAGAAAGTGTCAGCCTTCATAAATATTTTACCCAAATCACATTATCAAGAGAGAAGCAAGTTCAGGCCACACCATCTATTTTCTGAACTGACCTGCTCAGATGCAAATGTCTCCTGCACTTGTTGTTTCTTGGTGTTTATTTCCCAAAAGTTAAATCATATGAGGATGAAATTTTGGCTTGGGGTTCCCAAAATTCTAAGTTACCATTATTCCCAATAATAAACATCTAATAAACATTTGGTAATTTAATGAATGATTCCAAGAGGATTATCCTGGATGTAGGGGGAATATAGGGGTCTGTGATAATGTTATTACCATTTGAGGCTCAGATATTACCCCTAGGAGGTATAAAAAAACAGAGGAGGAAAACCTAAAAGACTCCACCCTCCCTGGGACAAATATGAGTGATCATGGTGATCTAATTCAATTGTGATTATTTGCTGCGACAAAGGAAAATTATTGATGCATTATGTTTCATTATTTTCAACACTGTTTTATATTAGAATGCAGTTTTACAAGGATCATTCAGAGAGACAATAAAAAATGTGCCTATTCCTCTAAGGATGACCTGAGATTAAGTTGGTACACGCTAGAATGGCAATTGCTTGTTAAAATACTTTCATTCTAATAGGTAAATAACCATGACTCTGAAGTAAATAACCCAATCCTTGAATTCCTTCAATGTGCCAATGTGTTTCGATGTGTCATCACTTCCTTTCCTCCCAAGGAACCTTCAGAGATCCCCACAATCCAGCAACTTAAACATTACATTAATGTCTGGAAGAGCTGGGTACATCCAACCTGGCTAGAGTACTGCAGACCAGCATCTGAGCATCTCTTTTAATTGACCAAAGCCCTTTGCTGTACTGGTGGCTAAATATTTCAAATATCACCTATACCTGAGAGATAACGATAAACCTTTCTATTTAGGGATAAATACTATGAACTTTAAAATGTTATAAATGGCTTAGCACGGTAAAACCTTGTTTAAAACCAGGATATAGTTATCCTAGCCTAGTGCTTGAAAGCAAAAAAACCCTTTTACTCTCCTTATCCATTTTCCACAGTGAAACTCTGATCTTCTGCTCTTAAGAACAAGAAATGTCAGATTGCATTTTACAAAGACAGGGATTCGTTTTCATTCCTATTCTCAACTTGCAGCTGTTTATTGTACTGTAACTGAAGACACAGTTTCACAATACCTGGAAAAATCGAACTCACGGCTGAGGTGGTATCACTATAAAAACATGTCCTGGCATTGCCCATGCTGATCGAAGCATAAAAATCCTGACTTCTGTAAAGGTCAGCACATTCTAGAGATAACATATCCAAAAAATCTACACCAACAAGTAAGCATTGATCCCATATGACATCCCAGAACTCTATTTCCTTATATTCACTCCTCCACGCTTTTATCATCCCTAAGATACTTCTTCAAGTATAGATGCCTAGACTTTTGGTGTTCTTGATATATTCAGACTTTGTTCATATGCCTGGCATTTTGTTTTTGCTTCTTTAGTTAGAGCTAACAGCAATACATTATACCACAGCCATAAGGAAAATGCTTCTCTCTCTCTCTCTCTCTCTCTCTCTCTCTCGCTCTCTCTCTCTCTCTCTCTCTCTCTCACACACACACACACACACACACACACACACACACACACACACACACACAAAGGCTGTATATATACTTATATCCCAGAATGATAATAGCGTATGATGGCTTAAGAGTCAAAAGACCTGGGCTTCAGGTCTAGCCTTGCCAACCAAGAGGCACATTCCATCAGCAAAACGTCTATAGCTAGAGTTGCCCTACCCACTTCTTAATATAGCTGGATAGTCTGTTGAGGCAATGTCTGTGAATGTTTTCTGTGTAAACTCCGAAGTCAAACAATCTTAAAGTATTGGGTGACAGAATGGCTAATGCTGTTTGGAAAAAGAAGTCCTTAGATAGCTTTATACATTTTCATAATTTTTCTGAGGACCTAGCCTTCTTAACATCATTATTCACTAAAATTCTCCACAGTCAGCTTTCCTTTGCAATTATTGTCAAATTGTTATATTTACTTATTTATTTTTAATTGACAAATAATAACTGGGGTACAATGTGTTGTCTTGATCTATGTATACATTATAGAAAGATTTAAACAAACTAATTAACATATCCATCACCACACCAACTTATTTTTTTTGTAGTGAGAATATTAAAAATCTATTATTTAAGCAATTTTGAAATATGCAATAAGTTATGACAAACTGTGGTCACCTTTCTGTATAATAGGTCATTGAAACAGATTCCTCCAGTCTAACTGAGACTTTGTACCATTTGGTCAACATCTTGTTTTCCTCATCTCTTTCCCTCCCTTCCTAGCCTCTGGTAACCATCTTTCTACTCTGCTTCTATGGCAGTGACTTTTTTTAGATTCCATAGTTGTCTGTCTGTGCCTGGATTATTTCACTTAGCATAATATCCTCCAGATTCATCTGTATTCCCACAAAAGATGGAATTCCCCCACTTTTAAAGATTGAGTAGCATTTCATTGCAGAAATATATATATGTCATTTTCTGTATCCATTCATCTGTCAATGGACACAGGTTGATTCCTTATCTTAGTTATTAATAATGCTGCAATGAACATTGGAGTGTGGGTATCTCAACACACTGATTTATTTTCCTACACATATATACCCAGAAATGGGATTACTGGATCTTATGGCAATTCTATTTTTAATTTTTGAGAAATTATATGGAACCAAAACATTTCTTTATAGCAAAAACAAAACAAATAACAGAATGAAGAGACAACCTAGGGATTAGAAGAAAATATTTGCAAACCATACATTAGATAAGTGACTAATATCCAAATTATATAAGGAATTTAAACAACTCAACTGCAAGAAAACAACCCAGTTAAAAAATGAACAAAGATCTAAACAGACATTTCTCAAAAGAAAAGATACAAATGACTTACATATATATATATATAATATATATATTTTAAATGCTCAACATCTCTAATCATCTAGAAAATCTAAATTAAAATCAAAATAAAACAATACCTTCCACCTGTTACATTGGTCATTATAAAAAAAAGACAAATGATAACAAGCATTAGACACTAGGTGGAGAAAAGTGAACCCTTGTACACTGTTGGTAGGAATGTAAATTGGTACAGTCATTCTGAAAAACAGTATGGAGGTTCTTCTGCAATATTTTTGATGCTCAGAAAAAAAAAAAAAAACTAAAACCCAGTGCTCCTTCCTTTGCAAATATAGTATAAAATGCTCACTTCCTTTAGAGAGAAAACTCTTAAAGGACAGTGGAATCTTCTCCAAACTAAGGAACTCCCTGCGAGGACCTATATCGGGAGAGACTGTCTAAGGAGATAATTTCGATATTTCCAGGGTATACAATCCTTTGGAGAGTTAGGAACAAGATAATAGCAAATAACCCAACAACTGCAACGAGAACATGCCTTTCCTCAGCCCCCAGCTCCCACCTGTTTACAGATTTCCATAAAGTGAACTGCAGAGAAAGTCTAATGAGCTGTCAGCATTTGTATAGTCCAGTTATCAATCTATAATACCTGGAAGAAAAATGTATAAATTTTCAGTACATTTTTTGTTTCTCTACTCTTCTGTTTTCAAGAATAAATATAATACTATGGAAATAAATGAAGTTAATATCATTGTTTATTATCACCCCTCCCTTACCCCCTAAAATGGGCTATGGGCTAAAGTAAAACATCAGTGCTTTCTGTTTTACAGAACAAAAGTTAACCTCAGAACTATTCACAATAAAGCTTCTTACTAGAGTTAAATCACATGCCCTAGGATGGGAAAATGCTGCAAGGGTCTGCAATAACTTAACGAAGTAAGTGAAGTTCTGCCTCCCTAAACCACCATTTGATAGACGGTTAACTAAATGTCCTACATTATGGAACCTGTAATCTACTACTGAGATTTACATCAGCTCATCAGATATGAATGCAGCTACCTATGAGGTTAATAAGAATCTTTAACTCCAGTGTACAGTGATTTAAATGGGCTAGAACTGGTAAATAGCTTTGAAAAGCAGCATGGACTGGCACTATCCTCCCTGTGTCTGAGAAATACAATTATGCTTCTAGATTTTGATAGAGTTTTGTGTGTTTGTTGTTTTGTTTTATATTTTACACCAAACCTTAATGGAAACATTTATTTCTAATTTGAATGTGAAGGAGCAAAGATAGAAAACCTATTGTGTACATAAATTTTAGGGGCCTGAATACCAAGCCTGCCTGTCCCTGGGTTTTTTATTGAAAACTACTACTTTGAACACATTGCTCTCATTTATCTAGAGTCTTCTTCTGACTTCCTGTTCATTTCAGGCAGTCTTTCTGAAATCGGCAGGCTCTCAGAAGACCTTAGAGAGTCTTCGGAAGGGAATGATATTCATGTGACATCTAACACTGTTTCATGTTTGAGGATTTAAGCTATGCCTTTGGCTGGGAACTAACAGGCAGTTTCATCCCAGCCTCTGTCCATGGCTTCTCAAGTTTTGATGTGTGCAAAAATCATGTGGGGCTGTGAAGAAAATTCAGATTCTGACCCAGTAGATTATAGATCTGCATTTTTAACAAGCTCTAGAGGGAGGCTAATGCTGTGGTTCCATGAACCATACTTTGATAACAGCGAGGTAGATAATTTATTTCTCAAGAACCCATCCCAGTTAATGGAATATGCATGATGGTCTGAGCAAAGATAGGCCCTCATAGCAAACAAGAGGGCAAAACTAAGTGATGGTGGTGGTAGGGTAGGTGGTAGCTATCACATGGTTTGCCGGTGGTCACCCATTCCCTGCAGATGAATATTTCTTTTCTGTCAGTAACCCTCTGGAAAGGGTCATAGGTATATAGGTTACGTTTAATCAGACATGTATCTCTTACTAGTTTTAAACCCAAAGAATTAAACTGTCTTAGAGTGACAGCCCCATAGCACACTTCACCATTATCTGGTGTGTTTTATAAGCTTGCTTATTCAGAAATGTCCACCTTCCTAGACGTCAGATTAGAAGCAAAAATAAATGACAAAATTAAAATAAAATGGGAGAAGATGAGGATAAACAGAGAGTTTACTTAAAGCTGAGAAGGCTCAATTTACCAATTACAAAATAGCCTCCAAATGTTTAATGTCAACTCCAAAATATTACACATAGATACAAGATGCTGGATCATCAAGCAAACCAAAACTTATCATGCTGGGCTTGATAAGGAAAGGAATTAAAATACATATGAGAATGGTGTCAATAAACCACCACAAAACAATAAATAGAGGAAAATATAAAATGTTAGTTATCAATGACAGTAAACATATGTCATTTGGAACATTAATTCACGGTGAGACAAATACCCAGATTTGAGCAGAACCACTAAGCAATGTGTAACTCTGGTTCAAATTATTTCTTTGAAAATAATTCTCTTTTATGGGAAGAAAATTTGAGTTTCCAAAATCAAGATTTTAAAGGAAAAAGGGGAACGAGAAGAGAGAAAAGGGATAATATGTTAATACTGCCTAAAGTATGTTTGTTTGTTGTTTTAGGTGCATTTGATTTAAAAGCTCCTGTAAAAACTTAGTCACCAAAACAGCTGCAATGAAAATAATTTTGTTGAGGAAACTTGTTTTGTCATCTGCACAGGAAGTCATTACATAATGGGGAAAATATGCAATGACCAAGTACCAAGAAGTTGTGTGGTTCTAAACTCAGGGTCTGACATACTAAAGTGTTTGGATAACTGTGCACCATAACATCCTTGTGTGTGTCATCCTTTCTTCACAGAGGAACTACTGTTACACAGGTTTGTTTAAAAACACAATTAACATTGTTGCATGAATGCCTACAATTACAATTGAGATTACCCAGAAATAAAGTTTCTGCAGTCAGTGATCTAAAAGAATAACAAAACTTCCACTTCAATTACTCTTAAAATATGTAGAAATGGCCAAACAAATCTTAATTTACAATTTATGGAATGTACAATTTAAACACTGTCAAGAAAGGTCAAGAAACCAGACAAAATTTTTCCAGTGCTTTCGTGATGTTGCATTGTCAGGATCTGGAGCAGTATAACCTTGAGTGATCATACTGCCAATATACATCTAGACCTCTTTTTTACTGTGTAAAAGTATTTTCAAGGAACAATTAGTCGCAGTGACATCTTAGCTCTCACTTGTTTTCACTTTATTCCTGTGGCAGGACTCTGCAATAGACTAAAACATTAACTATACTCTAATGATTCCTGGGTTATTATTCTGTCATTTTATGGAATTGTCAAGTCCAGGCATAACTGGCAGATCACATGGAGACCACACCACAGGTGATGGGCCTTTTAAAGATAGATTCCAGGAGTAACAATTTTGTACACAACAACTTCAATCAACCTCCTAGCATTCAACAACCTCAGTGTTGAGATACACATGTGAACTTCTGATTTTCTGCTATCACATTTTAATGTCATCAAGCACACTAATAATTCAGAGAAGAAGCAATCTCATGCTCTCAAGAAAGCCCAATAACTTAAATTTTGGTGCAAAGTCCTAGAAATCATACCCTTTAATAATAATCTTTAATAAAAATGATTCTAATTTTCAAATAGCTATTTTTGGATAGCAATGTTTGTCTCATTGCAAAGTGTTTTTAACACTGAAGCCACTGTTTATATAAAAATAGTTTAGTGATAAATTATACACTACAGACATATAATATAGTATGTATACATATATAAAGAAGGTCAATAATCTTTTAATCCATATATTCGTATACATAATGTGAGTGGGCTATGTGTGTATGTGTGTGGGTGTGTCTGAGAGCATGTCACTGCCTTTTCATTGTTGGAATAAATATTGTTTTATTGTATCCAAAACATACAGCTGAACGAAATTGGTAGGAATAAAGGTTTAAAAAGATGTGAAAGTTGTTCTTTTTTTAACTACCATGACATAAAGAGGTATTATTTTCCAAATATTAAAATAATATAATTTGGACAAAGCTTTAGTCAATATTTTCGCTTTGCTCTTCCCTGCTTTTTCTCAAATAAAAATAAATAAAATAAAGGACAAAGACAAATAACTAGGTCACATTTTAGTATGAGGCAGACCCAGGTTCAAACCCCATTTCCACCTTTCACTGGCACTAGCCCTTGATGAAGGCTTCTGTCTTCTCCACTATCAAAGGAGAATGAACGTTACATCACAGATCTATAATAAGAATTAATCACTAGAGCGTAAAGTCCAAGCATCACACCTGGTGCATAAAAGGCACTCCTCTTCAAAAAAAGTAAAAATTTTCTTTAAAGGTAGGTCAGCGCTTTGCCTGGATTAGGCAAAATTGAGAATAATGGGGATATTTTCCTAGGAGGCATGCTGAAATGTATATCTACTCGGTCACTGAATACAACACATAAATGCATAAATCAATAAAACTCAAAAATAAATCGCTTGGGTTTGGAGCAAAGGAAATGACCATTTTTCCTGTTGAATGGTCTTTCACTCAGTGTTAAGGTTGATCACTTAATCTCGGAAAATCCAGAAAATTCAACAGCTAAAGCTCTCACCTACACCCTAATTCAGTTCTTTGGGGTCTGTATAGCTCTTTGTGTTACTCTACAATCTGTTCCACCTGCACCTTAATAGGTGGTCAAGTCATAGCTGAGTCCCGAAACTTCACTTTGGAATGTTCTGGCCTTTTAGGCTCAGAAAGAAAGTGTTTAGATTTAATAGTTTTATGGCCCATCAAATCCTGTGTGGTAGCCTCTAATTGCATCCAGGGACTGGAATTTCTTTTAAAACTTTTTTTTTTTGACAGTTTAATAAGAATTTGCTAATATGCTGAGCATTCCTGGAACGCATTAGGTAGGTTTTAATTTTTCTCTATATGAGGTCCCAGCACTCCCTCATGTGGCACTTGACCACATAACAAGCCAGACATCTCTTTTTTCTTTCTTTGTGGTTTTTCATGTGTTAAAGGAGAAAAAAAGGAGCTAATGTAGCCGCACTGAAGAAGTAAAATTTTACTATAGTCACTGCACATACAACCTGAGAGATTTTTACAATTATTCTCTTAAAGCATCAAGTGGTATGGTAAGCATTTTATTAATTAGTTCTATGAAAAGTCAAAGGTACTTTACTTGTCTTGTAGGATTGAAATTTAACCTAATAAGACCACCTGTTTTTAAATGCTGATAGTATTTATTTTTATTATTGCTATTTCCTTCAACCTGCTAAATATTTGTAGAAATGATTCTTCTGTATTCTTAATACAGAAGAATATAAAGGACAAAACTAAAAAAGTCAAAAATAAAGAAGTAATTCACTAGAATTTCAAGTGGATGTGGCATTATAAGTAGAGGCACTTAAAAGGCTGCCTAAATAGTACAACAATTAGCATTTATTAAAATGAAGATTAAATAATCTACTGCGGCAAATCTTCTATTTATAACACAATGCATGACACACTGCCCTCCATTCAATGCTGTCCAGTTATTTGCTTTTTACTCTAAGGTTTAGAAATTTTAACTTTCATTTGGTTATAATGTATGATCCTTTGCTTTTCATTTTCTATGGTTCATTCCATTTCCCCAAAGTTAAAAAAAGATAACTGTAAAAATGTAGGATGTTTGCAAACTAATATTTCAAGACTATAGTATAGAGGTTGAATTAGGATTCTTCCTGCAATCAATAAAACCAGTAAATATCAGTAATGGACCAATATTTAATAGACAGCATTGTCTAGGTGATTAATAGTCAAAGTAAAGCATTTAACTTCTCCAAGCTTCAGTTTTTATAACCACAAGACTTAGAGAAAGATCCTCAGGGCTTTGGGCTCACACAATTAACATAGTGGCAAGCAATAGATGAGATAATAAAGTCAAATCTCCTGGCATACATTAATTGCTGGATACATGCTGGTTATCACCACTTTTCATAAGACTTTGAAGTATCACTTTCTGAATTCATGTAGCATTTTTTAAGTATTTGTGTTTTCAGCAATATCTAGAGCTAATTACATGGATCCTTCCTCTCCTACATCCCAAGAAAGCGGTATGAAAAGTGAAAATCAAATGCACACAAACGCTTGCTCCCTAGTCAACATCCTCCAGGGCTGACATAAAGTGTAGTGGAAAGAAGTAGGGCTTCAGAAATAAAAGAAAGAGAAGCTCTGTACATTGAATCCACTCTCTTTTTTCATTTGATGACTATTTACTCATTCATTCATTCCTTTTTGAGTTGGAGTCTCACTCTGTCGCCCACGCTGGAGTGCAGTGGCACACCCACAGCCACAGCAGCCCTGAACTGCTAGGCTCAGCTAATCCTTTCACCTCAGTCTTCCAAATAGCTGGAACTACAGGTGCATGCTACTACACCCAGCTAATTTTTTATTTATTTATCTATTTTAGAGATGTCACCAAGTTGCCCTGACTGGTCTCCAACCCCTGGGCTTAGACAATCCTCTCGCCTGACCTCCTAAGGTTCTGGGATTACAGGCTTGAAACACTGTGATTGGCCTCATTTGATGACATTTTAAATGGAAACAAAGCCATTTATGTACATACGAAAGAAAATTGTAAAGACTGTCTACTCCAATTGGGAATTTTCTTTTCTTTCCTATTTTTTATTTATTTTATTATTCTTTTTCTCTAGAATTTATTCATTGTGGAGGCTTTTTCTTTGTTTTGAGTTTTCTTTTTTTAACATATTTTTATTTTAAAATTGTGGGGTACAGTTAAGGGTTAGGTATACAAATATGCATTGTTCAGGCACTCTTGTTGATAAGGGGTGTCTCCCCATCCCCAGACAGATATTGACTATCGTTAATCCCACCTCTCTTCCCCTCCCTACCCCCCCATAGTTTCCCACCACTGTCAATCCTTTTCTTATAGTGTTATGATAGATGTTCAAGGTCCACTATATGAGTGAGAACATGTGATACTCAGATCTTTGTTTCTGTGAGAGATCACTCAGTATTATAGGCTCTAGTTCCATCCAGGTTGCTGCGAAATTCATGATTTTGTTCTTTTTTATGACTACATAGTATTCCATCATGTATATGTACCACATTTTTTAATCCAGTCCTCTTTTGATGGACAGCATGGTTGGTTCCAGGTTCTTGCTATTGTGAACAATGCCGCGATAAACATACGAAAATGCTTGCTCCTGTCCCCACCCTGGAGCTTGAAGTCTTGTTTCTTCAACTTCATCCCCCCTGGACATTTACATTACAAGCCTAACCCTTAAAGGCATTTTTTAAAATGTTCCTACATAAAGCTTAAAACAAAAATATTTTTAGCAAAGAGAGAATATTTTTTACTTCCACTGCTGAGTAAATGGAATGAACTTTTCTGTGAGTTTTTGTTTGTGAAAAAGAAAGATTTTTGGAACTTCAGACTCAGAGGGACAAATAAAAAGTATGTATCTCCCATTCTGTAAGCTTTCATAGTATTTATTTCGTGAATCCTCACAAGAATCCCTTGGATGTAAGAGCTCTTGTCCATCGAGGATAGCCAGAATGAACCAACGTACAGTACACCGAGTTACAAATGATTTGTTGATCTGAAATTCAAATATAAATGGCCCCCTTTTATTTGGCAAACTTATATTCAATCACCAATTGGAAAAAGTAAAAAATGCAGCTTTGTTGGTCACTCTGCAACCATGTACAGAAGTGTTAAGAGCAGAGTTCTAGCCGGGCTCGGTGGCTCAGCCTGTAATCCTGTGCTTTGGGAGGCTGAAGTGAATGGATTGCCTTATCCCGCAGGTTCGAGACCCACCTGGGCAACTCGGCGAGACCTCATCTCTACAATAAATCCAAAAATTAGCCAGGCGTGATAGTGCGCGCCTGTAGTTTCAGCTACTTGGAAGGCTGAGCCGTAGCTCAGCAGGTCAAGGCCGTGGTTGCTGGAGCGGCCACTGCACTCCAGTCTGGGTGTCAGAGTAAAACTCCAACTCAAAAAAAAAAAACAAGAGCAGAGTTCTGTCCTTGGGTCCAGGTCATTTGGGGAAAGGCGAAAGGGCCGTTGAAGTGAGACTCTGCTGAAGACATCTGAAGAGTCCATTGGAAAAGTGAGACTGTGGTGCCATGGCAATTTCTGGAACTTTCTGGAGGCCCATTCTGATTATTCAGACCAGACCACTGGCTGTGGACACAAATGGCTTTCACTTACTCTTACTGATCATGTTGATAGAGATACTTCTCCAGCGAAATTGCTCACTAACACCTGTCCTCTGAACATGACCTTACCTTTACTTCTGCCCTAGGGGCTAAGTACCTGAAAAGAGAGAAACTCTGGTACCAAATAATTAGGAAGGTGACCAAAAAGTCCTCCACAACAACTTTTTGAAGGTTTCACAATATTCCCAAGAATCAGGCTTGCATGTGAGGATTTCAATATTCTTTCTGGAAATAATGGAATAAATAAAATAATAACTTCATAATCCTATGCCAATTTTCTGTTTTCAGAAAAGGAAAGTAATTTCTACCAAATACGAATTTTCTTACACTCTTACTAAAATTTGCCTGTGGCTACCTACAGCCTTCAGATCTGGTTTGCATACCTCCAAAAGCCAACAATCACACAAAGATATTAGCACAAATCATTTTATCTGGAAATGACCTCAAGATGAGGTGAAGGAAGTGAAAGAAGAATGGGAAGGGATCCAATAAAAGAGGATATGTTAATGAACAGGTAACTTCTGTGGGTAACTGGGGCTCAATTCTCCCAGGGCACACTGGGTATTACAAAATGCTTCAGTTACGCTGATCAAAGAGAGCTGTTGAACATCGTTGACTGAGGGGTCCTCTTCCACTCACCCATTCCCAACTCATCTATATGCGGGCCCTGTTATCAGAGAAAATATCAGGCAAAAAGTGGTAGGTCTGACAGAAATGGGAAGGAGCAAGGGAATACATACAGGGCACCAACAGCATTTGCCCCAGACATTCATTTTTTTCTTCCAACTAACCCATTGTCCCATAGCCAAAGTATACCAACCAAGGAGAACTCTTTGTTATGAGCTGATAAGCATTAGCTTTCAGAATACATCCAAATATTAGACAGAACAACAATTCATAGATAGGCATTGGAACATAGGTGAAAACCATAAGAACATTGACATTCTTGAGGGAGGTTTCTAGCACAAATACTGAATATAAACTGTGAGGCTGATGCTCTGACAGTAACCTGATCAAGGATCTTAGATTCCTGAGGGCAGCTTGTGCAAACTTTCATGGCCATCTCCAATTCCTCTGTGACCTCAATGTCACTAGACCCTCTTTGTTCTGCTGCTTCCACCTTATCCAACTATGTGTGCCCTGTATTTCACTCTCCTAAGGGGGCTGTTTTGCATGTACTTAAAATTATAAATTAATTACTTCTACAGGGTGGAAATGGGCTTCTCTTCATGAGAATTTATAGGATTTTCTGGAAATTAAAAGCAGCACAAAGTGATTAGAATTTTGGATTCTGGAGACAGGATGGCTGGATCTAAATCCCATCTCTCTCATTTATGAATCATGTAACCCTACGCAAGTTACTCATCTGGTATGTGCCTCAGTTTCTCATGTGTAAAATCAGCTTAATAATATGACCTACTTCTTTGGGCTGCTCTTCTGGAATATGGTAATTACTTTATAAGTATTGTTAAGCAGATCTAATGGAATAAGATTAATAGGTGCTTAATATTCCCTCATGGTTAATGCTGGGGGAAATAATATTGGATTGAAGTCCTGCCTGGTCCATCAAAGATCATGGTTTCTGAGTAAACTTTCTTTCTTTCTCCCCCTCCCTCCCTATCTCTCCCCTCCTTTCTTTTTTCTTTCTTTCTTTCTTTTTCTTTTTCTTTCTTTCTTTCTTTCTTTCTTTCTTTCTTTCTTTCTTTCTTTCTTTCTTTCTTTCTTTCTTTCTTTCTTTCTTCTCTCACTCTTCTTCTCTCTCTTTTTGACAGGGTCTTGCTCTGTCACCCAGGATGGAGTGCAGTAGTAGGATTATTGTTCAGAGAAGCTTCCAACTCCTGGGCTCAAGTGATCTTCCTATCTCAGCTCCTAAGATGCTGGGAGTACAGGTGCACACCATTATGCCCAGCAATTTTTTTTTCTTATTTTTTGTAGAGACATGGCCTCATTATGTTGCTCAGGTTGGTCTCGAACTCCTGGGCTCAAACAATTCTCCCTTGGCATCCCAAAGTGTTGGGATTACAGATGTCAACCACCATGCCCAGCCCTTCTCCTCTTTCTTCTCAGTCCAACCCCACCAAGAAAAAGGAGCACTGGTCTCAGAACTGGTCTCAGAACCATCAGAAGTGAGTTAGAGAGTAAAGCCTGTCAATGACAAGTTATAAAACATGTTTTCTCCAGAATTCTGGCTACTTGCCCACGTAATGGGGACAATGATACCTATCAAATATCAAATAAAAGCCGGGCTCAGTGGCTCAGCCTGCAATCCCGCGCCTTTGGGAGGCTGAGGTGAGTGGATTGCCTGAGCTCGCGGGTTTGAGACCCGCCTGGTCAACTTGGCGAGACCTCATCTCTACAATAAATCAAAAATCAACCGGGCATGGTAGCACGCACCTGTAGTTCCAGCTACTCGGAAGGCTGAGGCAGAAGGATCGCTGGAGCCCAGCAGGTCAAGGCTGTGGTGGCCAAGAGCGGCCACTGCACTCCAGTCTGGGGGACAGAGTGAGACTCCAACTCAAAAAAATATATATATCAAATAAAGTAATATATGTAAAAATAAAGTGCAAGCTCCAGGGTGTCTCACCAAGTAAGTTCTGCCTATTGCCTTCTCTGCTTTCTTTCTTCATATCCATTCTTTTCATGGTCTCTTCTCCATTTCTCTCTCCTCTTTTAAATCTAAGTGTTAGTTTCCTTTTTACAAAATACTTTAAATAATAGTCTGTAAGTATGAGCCAAAAATCAGAAGAATCTAAAGTCATGAGTAATTTTATCACTCATAAATAAACATTTACTAACTGTGGTCAGCATCTTGGTCCTTAAAATCAAATATATTTTAGGATCTAACTATTGTTTGTGACTGCTTTTTGAAAATATTCACTTATAACATCTTTCTATGTAACTACACTCTTTCTACGATATGACTTCTTAAATTGTATGCCATTTTAATACACTCTATTTCTTTTTTTTTTTTTGCAACCTATTTCCAAGTATAAAACATTTGGGAGCTTTTTTTCTATCTTTTCTCCTATTAAATATAGCAGAGGCATGAAAATTCTAGTAGAAAAACCTTTCCTCAAAAAACATAATTATTTCCTCAGAATTCCTAGAAAATAATGTACAGCATCAAATGGAATTCAAACCATTAGAGCTTTGACATACAATGTCAAATTATCTTTAGAAAGATTGTTTTACCTTACTCCACTATTAGTGTTTGAAATGTACATTTCCAGTGTGACGATTCCTAAAACTCCTAAAAATTGACCTTCCATATGATCCCACAATCCCCCTACTGGGAATATACCCAGAAGAACTCAGGTCACTCTATAAAAAAGATACCTGCACACGTATGTTTATTGCAGCATTGTTCACAATTGCAAGAACATGGAACCAACCATGCTGCCCATCAAAAGAGGACTGGATTTTTTAAAAATGTGGTACATATATGCAATGGAATATTATGCAACCATAAAGAGGAACAAAATCATGAATTTTGCAGCAACGTGGTTGGAATTAGAGTTTATAATACTAAGTGATCTCTCACAGAAACAAAGAGCTGAGTGTCACATGTTCTCACTCATAAGTGGGCCTTGAACAACTACCATATTACTGTAGAAAGGGACTGAAAGCGGGAAACTGCAGGGAGGAGAGTGGGGGGGTGGGTAAGCTAAGATTGACAATAGTGGATATCCACCTGGGGAACGAGGGGCACACCTCATCAATAAGGGTACCTGCACAATGAGCATTTGTATACCTAACCCTGAATTGTACCCCACAATTTCAGAATAAAAATTAAAAGAGAAAATAAAAGAAAATGTACATTTCCCCTTATCTGATCATATTGTATAATCTTAAAATAAGTTGATATCAGAAAATAAAATGTGATTATAATTTGCATTTCTTTATTAATAAATAAAATATTCTTCATATATTTGTTGGTTTTTTATATCTCCATCTGTGAATCCCCTATTTATATATCTTGTTCACTTATATCTTTTTGTTATTTGGGGTAATAAATCATTTTCTTACTCAAATATTAGGGCGTTTTACGTAAAAAAGGACGTTAATTCTTTGTACTCTAGTAATTTTCTTCAGTAGTTTCAGTTTACCATTTACTGTTGATTTTTATAGGAATTTGAGGGGAATAAAATTTTAGTTTTTTATGTTCATTTGTTTGTTTTTGTTTTAAGGGTTGTAGCCTATGGCATCATTCATGTAAAGGTCCTTCTTATTGCAACTTTAAATAGACATGTACCCATTTTGTATTTTCTTCTCCTCGCCTATGTTTCAAGATCACCACAGACAAAGCCTTGGGACCCCAAAGCCACTTATCTGTGTGTGGTCCTCGTATTAATGAAACTGCTGGTCTCTGACCTAAGTCTGTCCAGCAAAACCTCATTATGTCATTCTGATATCTCTGACAGAATTTTGTGTCCGACATTTCAATAAGGACGGTGAGTTCACAAGGTCTTTAATTCTTAAAACTAAAATGTTTTAAAATAGCATTTAGTGCATGCCCTTTTGGCCTGCATTTTCCTGCCCTGTTTGGCATAAAAAGAATTCATTACCAACTTTTATGTGAGTTTCCGAAGCAGCATTTGGAGAGACTTATTACTTTGCTGACCTTTCATATGTTTATAGTTGCTAGGGAACCGGAAAGTTAATAAATTAGCACCAATGAGAGATTTCTTTACATCATATTTAATTTTCTCATCGCTTCTCCTTAAAGCAGCTAGAAATGCACTGTTGGGAATATAACTCATCCATAAAAAAAGAATCATGAACCGAAGCCATGGAAGAAAACACAACCAACCAGGTTGCTGCATCTGCTCTTTCGCTGTGAGAACTGCTTTGGTTTGAGGGAAGCAGGAGGACTTCGAGAAAAGATAGCCACTCCGTTGAATTTCACCTCTGTTGCTGCCTACGTGTGACCTTGGGAGATTCCATTTCTCACAGATCCATTTGCGAGATATGATCCCACAATCCCCCTACTGGGAATATGCCCAGAAGAACTCAGGTCACTCTATAAAAAAGATACCTGCTATTAATGCTCACAGTATAACCAACAGTTATTGACCCGCTCCTCTGTGTCAGGGACTTTGTATGTGTGAACTCATTTTAGCCTCACCATACCCCGTGAGGTAGGTACTATTTTTATGCCTATTTTACAGCGAAGACATTCAATGCCCACAAAGAGTATCTTGCCAGAGTCATACAGTGAAAAGGTAGAGGAGTAGGGCAAGCAAGAATAGGTATTTTGATGGTCCAGTCTATGAGCTTAATTTTTCTCAGTGTAACAATACCCACGGAAGTGTTCGCTTGGTGCTTACAAAGAAGGAAGTCACTAAATGCTAGTCTTCCCTATGGTAAGGACCTTCTTCCTACCTCGTACGGTCGCAAGCTCACCATCCACATGAGCCATGCACTGCATGGCGGTGGCCCCAGCACATATTGGCATGGTGACCCTCTGTCCTAAAATGGAAGTTGACAGGTCTATTTCAGCAACATTCCGGAGCATCCGTGGATACAGCTTCCATCTAGAGTTTTTTTTAAGAAAGGACTTTAGAATTTCAAAAGCATAACCAGAGCTTTTATAATACATTTCAGTTAAAAATACATATATATATTATTGGATTTTTCCATCAAGCAAATTGCTTTATAAAGCTAAAGGAAAATAATAAATTTTAATGCTTGTGAGGATAGAAAATTAACATAAAATGGTAACGAATTTCCCAAGCAATTTTTAAAATTAAAATATAATTAGCATGCAGTAGAATTCACCCATTTTAGTGTATAGTTCTATGAATTTGGACAAATGTATATGGTAACACAACTGCATGATAATTGAGATCTAGAAAGATTCAACCATCCCCCAAAGTTCCCATTTTCTTTTGTAGTGAAACTCTCCCCAGATCAGTCTCCTAACACCACTAATATATAGATAGATAGATAGATAGATAGATAGATAGATAGATAGATAGATAGATATAGATATAGATATAGATATATGTCAATAATTTTGCTTTGCAAGAATATCATATAAACAGAATCATACAGTATATAGCTTTTTGAGTCTGTCTTCTTTCATTTCGCACAATGCAGTTGATATTTTCTCAAGTTGGTGCATGTATCACTAGTTTGTTCCTTTTGGTTGATAAGTAATATTCTATTGTTCATGGGCATGACTGTTTGATAATTTAGTCTCAAGTTAAGAGGCATTTGAAATATCTCCAGTTTGGGGCGATTATAAATAAAGCCACTACACACATTCACTTACAGGCTTTTGTGTGAACACAGTTTTTATTTCACTTCCCCCAAGCCATTTTGAAGATGATACACAAAGGCAAAGAGTAGGCTAGAGCTTAAGAAGATCTGTTTGGTCTACTTTATCTTCTTTATGTATAATAGATGGTAGCTTCAGGCAATTACTTTTAAAAGTATAATTTGGGTTCTTCAAAATCCTTGCGCTGTATGCTGTATTCATTGAAGTGTAATGATGAAGAAAGATTTTAGTTAAATGAGTATTTTAAAAAATCTTATTTGACAGAAACGGGAATTCGGGGTGTAACGAGTTTTTGATAACTGAAAATTATTTTAAATGACTGTTTCTGTGATTCTTTTGTGTTGGAATAAAATGACCAATAAACCAACCACCAATTCAGTAGTAAAATGTACAGGAGAGTTAGTTCTCTTTCCTCCCAGTAAAATTTACATCTTCTATTTGTTTGAGTTTATTATTCTTTTCATTAATATTAAATAAAACTGAAGAAAATACAGCACCATTTCTAATATGCATTAGCAAAATAGACGTATTATTTAGAAACACATACATATCTGACCAGTATGCATATTTTATTACCTAGATTAAGCTCTGCTTCCAGAAAGATCAGATTTTTTTTAGTAAATATAGTGAAGTATGATTTAGTAATGCAGTAACAACAAAAAAAGTCCTTAATTGAAGCATACTTCCTGTAGCGGAAGAAGAAATTCTTTCTTAATGTTGCTTTGTGAAGCAGCTAGAGGTCTGTAATATAACCCTCCCTCACATAATAAAGTAAAAATATCCAGTCCCTGAAAAGCATAGTAAAGAAGTTTTACTGTGCGATGTCTATGCTATTCCTTTGAATATCATAATTGTCATTATTTCATGTCACACCACATGCTCTGTTGTTGAAAGTCTTTTCTTCCCGATGGACTCTCACAGCATGATTCTTTGATCTGCATCTTGAAGGGGGAGAAGCAGAAGCCTTGAAGAAAGTTTTTACTACCAATCATCTCTAAGTGTGTTATTAGAATGAGAGAAAACGATTTTAATAGCATCCATTGGCATGCCAGCCTTGGAAGGTATTCATATTTACTTAGAGCTGGAGGAACAATGAAAGCTTTTATGAAGAGATCACGCAAAGCTGCAGGGCGGCAGCTGTGTATGTGTGTGTGTGTGTCAAAGGGGACATTTTTAAATGTCAAAATTCCCATGAATAAAACAAGGCTCACTCCTATTTCCAGACTGTAACTTCTGTAACTTAATGCTTGTCCACTTGGTGGCGCAGTTTCGTCAATAACTATGTGTTGTTTCCCCACAAACACTCTTTTCTGTTCTGTGGATGTTACAGATGTTTTGCCAACCAAGGCACAAAATGCAATTCCTAGGCAAAATTAGATGAAATCAATAAAGTGGGAAAATGTATGTTCTTTAAAGAGTCCTCCATATGTTGGTATTTTTCAAATAGCAATCACAATAACTTTCCCAGGTAGTTTAATAACTTTCCAATCTCCACTGGAACCCACCCCCAAATTTAAGGACATTTCTCCCAAGTATGCATAAAACAGGACCTAACTATAACTTTGGAAGATTGGCAGAACAGCTGCACCAATTGACTAATACAATTTTTCAAGAATAGAAAATAAGATTCCTGAATACAGGATATGGGGTAAAGGTGGAACTCTTCTAACAGAACTTTTGGCTCATACTTTATGTTCAACAAGGGCCTCAAATTTAACTTCCTCCCAAAAATCAGGAGATATATGCTCTCCCCACCAGTAGTGGTTCTGCTGAGGAAGATGTGCAACACCCTGCTTTAAAACTGTGTCCTGTTTCCAAATCAAACCAACTGAACACAGTGAATTAATGTGCTGTAATTTCTGTAACACTATCATATTGCATTACAGTTTTCTCCACATTAATTTTTTACTCTGAATATTTAAAACATATAAGCAAAAGCCATCTTATTCACCTATTGTGGATACTAGCTGAGTAATTCCATGACATTCATGCCTACAGGAAGAATGCTGAAAACGTCACTCATTTATTGATTCTCAAAAACTGAGAGTATAATATCACTTTTAATTGCCTGTTATTCAAAAGAAAACAACATAATTTTCAGTACCAAGAAGTGAAGCATCAGAAAAGAGAAGAGCCTTTTTTTCTGAAATCAGGAGGGCCCAAACTGTTGTGTTGTTTTTAATAATAACAATTTCAGGGAAAAAAAGCCACAAGATATGTGCAGACCATAGCTGAGAAGGCCACTTTGAATTAATGTATAAGAGAAAGTACTGTTCTTTTTCAAATTAATCCTAATCAGGTCAGGCCATGCAAAATGTAGCAAGCTGACATTTGCCCTCTTTTGTCATATTTGCAATAAGAAATTGTGTTCTTCTGGGTAGTTTCATTTATTTGTCCTTTCGTAATTTTTTTCTTTTGCCACAATAATATTAAAGTCTCTAGTTTTACCCAGAAATGTCTTCAAGCAACTGCTGGGTCAGATGAGTGGCCCATGTCCCCAGAACTCCAAAATGTAGTTGTCAGAGAAATAAAAGCTGTCACTGTGAAGAAGAGCCTTTTGTTGTATTTGTGGGAGGAGAAGGTGTATACATTTCTTAAATGTCTTTGAAATGCCCTGACTTTGTGTCACAACAGGTTATCTAAGGCTGGGTTGTTTTGCACTTTGCATTTGAATCAGAATGAGACATTTCATGTTGATTCTCTTCATGCCCTCAACCCTAAGCCACCACAACCTGGCAGAGAGTCTGTTCTTAGTTCCACGTGGCCAGCTGCATGACAGAGGATAAGGAATCAAGGGTCACCCAGCAAGATACACAGAAAAACAGGAATTGAGATGTTAGATAGGTAATAGTCCCTAACATATGTTGCAATAAAAACTCATGTCGCATAAAATAGCATCAGCTATCCTCCAAAGAAAGTTGGTTAATAACTTTTATTTTTAATTTTCTTTGAATCTGAACAAAAGAGAATGATCAAAGTTTATGGAAAAGGTGGCATTACAAACTCATTCTCATTAGCTATGTCCTTCCCTGAGTGACGCAGGATCCACACAAAGGGTGGCAATACTCATTCAAGTACCATGTAATTCACATAAGGCATGAGGCACTTTTGCAGTTCACAACTTGGAAGTCACTATGCCTTCTATGTCTCACAAAGTTTCTAGCATTCCTAGGGTTGTAGAAGTGGCTTGTCCGCTTTACCACACCCCTTTGGTTTCTCTCTAAGCTCTTCACTGTGCCAACTGTGTTGGGTTCATTTTGCATCAGTTCCACCCAGTTGCATTATGGAAGTTGCTGCGCATCTTCCGGAAGGTAAGCACCTCTGGACAGCAACGTTTTCTGGCTCACCGTTCTGTCTTGCCCATGGAGACTCATAATCAGCCTGAATTAATTAATTAGCATCGGATAAACATAGTTAAGGAGTGAGGAAGGCTGTATATAAATGAAATAGGTAATCCCTTGAGCACTGAGACCTGAGCAATGCTGAGACACCAGCTCTGTAAGTCTGCCAAGAGTCTGAAATATCCTTGGTTATAATAGCCTGTTGGGGGTAAGGTGTTGTTTTCAGGAGACCACTCAGAGCAAATCACATTACTTGGTGAACAGAATTCACACCGGCCCAAGAAGGGGCATCTTCCAAGAGCAGAAACATTTAAATGAGTCCAAAATATTAAATGAAGATTGGAAAAGATTGTGAAGAAGTCTCATTCTGTCATCCAGGTTGGAGTGCTGTGTCATACTCATGGCCACCCCAGCCTTGACCTACTGCGCCCAGGCGATCCTTCTGCCTTAGCCTTCCAAGTAGCTGGGGCCATAGTTAATTATTTGATTTATTCTGGAGATGAGGTCTTATCAAGTTGCCCAGGCTGGTCTCGAACCCCTGGACTCAGGTAATCCTCTTGCTTCTGCCTCCCAAAGTGCTGGGATTATAGACTTGAGCCACTGAGTCTCTCTACTCTTAACCAACTTCCTTTCCCATGACTCTCCCAGCATTTGTGAGTGCATCTGGGTTCCAGGCAAAACATGCAACAAAGTCAAGGGTTGAAAGGTTTGGAGAGAGGCCTCACCATTCATTCCCACATGATCCTCAGGCTTCTACACCTATTTGTGGGTGAAAGAGTGCTGCTTACCAGTGGCCACCTTGTTTAGAATAATCTCACTTCTCCGAATGTACATATAGAAAAGTGATTTTGTGTGATTTTGTTGTAGGCTAAAGAAGAAATTAGGAAGGAATGCTGATTCCTTCCCCCTGAATATTTTCTGCATTCCTTTATTTATCACCATCAATGATTACCCACAATATTCACCTACTTTACCAAGGGTTACAATGTTAGATGGATGAAACTGAAAGAGGGGTGGTATACCGAAAGCACTTCTCTCCCACTTCAACATATAAACCCCATATAGGTAACTGCTAAGAGAAAAATACTCCTTATTTAAAGTTATTTTATTTCTTTTTTTAATTACATATAGCAAGCATAAACCATGATACCCGCCATCTTGGGCTTTGAAATATGAAAGTCAAAGGAAAACTAATTTGGGAAGAGAGATGAAGCACTTTGGAGGAGAGATGAAACAGCAAGTTCAAAAGATTAATGCTACATAGAAAAATGGAAATCCGAAGTGAAAGTTTAGACAACAGTAATCAAAATGAATAATAACACGGAAAGCCAGCAGGAAGGGAATGTTTGGGGCAAGAATCCAGTCTGGTTCAACCAGATAAGATGGTTATCTTGCATTCAATGCTGTTTCTTACACCTTGAACATAAGCACTCACCATTATACTCAGAGAAAACAAAAACAGAGTCTTCAGAATGTATATGCAGTTTAATTAATGATCATCATATTTCCAAATGAGGTAACATAGGGTTGGTTTTTGCAGTCAACTGTTCAAGAACGCTAGGCTTGGATTATTTTTTTAAAACAATTTAAAAACTCAAGACTTCTCACAGCCCTAAGAATTTTTTCCTCTCTACTAAACATAAAATCTAGACAAATAATTCTACACTACCAACATAAAGCTAGGAGATTTTATTTTGTACAATGTCTTTATTTTGTAAAGACAATGAAAAAATAAATTTTCTTACCTGGAAAATGCTGCTATATTATCTGCCAAAGTTTCCTGATCATTCGCCCCAGATCTGTAATAGTCATATATAGACTTCTGAAGTACTGATTTAGCATATTGTTCGTAATCATTGACACAAACTAGTCGGGGGAACATTTTCATGGGTTACTGCAACCCCAGATGTTGGTGGGCTTTCGGGTTTTTTTTTATGTATGGCCATCCTGACTGCTCCGTTATTCGTCAATTATTAATAGACTTTTGCCAAAGTTCAGATTTAGTTCTCTGTTGCTTACATCAAGTGAGCAAACATGATATGCTCAGTCTTTGAAATATCCTTTGCGGGCTGCTTGCCAAAGAACACCTAAGTCACAAGAAACTGGAGTTGGGGAGGCAGCAGGAGGGGAATTGGTGTCTGTCACATTAAAAAGGTAGAGGAATTCTTTTATTCTAAGAACTTGAGTTAAAAATCAAGGACTTAGAGAGGTACTCGTGGCTCAGTTCTGCCTAAGACTTCTTATTCCATGTGACATGTGCCTTTGCTCTTTGCTTGGTACCCACTTATTTGCCTTCCACACTTGGGTCATGCACATATCATGTGTGCTTCTGCACAGTGTTAAGTATAGCTGATTGTAAACATCTGACTTTAACATCAAGCATTGTTGCAAGTCTGGGTACGGTGGCTCACACCTGTAGTCCTAACATGTTGGGAAGCTGAGGCAGGAAGATTGCTTGAGCCTAGCAATTTAAGACTAGCCTAGACAACACAGCAAGACACTGTCTACAAAAAATCAAAAAACTTAGTTGGGTGTGGTGGCATGCACCTGTAGCCCTAGTTTCTTAGGAGGCTGAGGTGGGAGAATTGCCTGAGCCCGGGAGTTCCAGGCTGCAGTGAGCCGTAATGGTGCTACACAACAGAGTGAGACTTTGACTCAAAAAATAAAATAAAATAAAATAATGACCAAATGTATGGCTAATTATTTTTAAAAATAAATTATATTGTATGTATTTGAAGTTTACATCATGACATAATGAGATATATAGAGATAGTAAAGTGGTCACAATAGCATGTTAATATATCTATCATCTCACATACTTTTTGTGTGTGCCAAGAGCACTAAAATCTGCTTAACAAAAATCTTTAATACAATTGTATTAACTTTACTTCTCCTGTTGTCCCTTAGTGCTCTAGATTTGTTCATCCTATATATCTGCTATTTTGTATCCTTTGACCTCTATCTTCCGGATAACTTCTCCCTCCCTTTCCAGTCTTGCTAATCACTGTTTTGTTCCCTATTTGTGTATTTGAGCTCTCCTGCTCTCTCTCTCTCTCTCTCTCTCTCTCTCTCTCTGTTTTAATAGTTCACATAAGTGAGATCATGCAATATTTTTCTTTCTGTGTCTGGCCTATTTCACTTAACATAATATTCTCCAGTTTCCCTGCAAATGGCAGAATCTCTTTCTTTTATAAGGCTAAATAACATTTCATTGTGTGTGTGTATTTATCTTTGTCCATTTGTCCATCAGTGTTCACTTAGGTTTACCACTAGTTCTTAAAGAGTGTTGTCTCACTCCGGAGAGGATTTTAGTAGCCAAGGCTTCTTCTGTACACCCCATGCTCTCACCCACTCTCCAAGTTGAGAAGAATGGCAAATGCTGACACAAATGGCATCTGTGGGGCCAGGCCTCCTCTTCACAGTGGCCAAAAGGGTAGGGTTTGGTGGTGGTGTTTTACCACTGGACTTAAAATCTTAACTCCACCCGCCCCCAATATCACAATAAAATCTTCTGCAGAATAATGTCTCCACAACTCTTGGATGTTTTCCAAACCACAGGGCCATCTTGAGGAAACCCCTCCAGCTCTTTATCTCAAGAGAAATTCAAGCATGAGCTAGAAGGAAACAAAAGACTCCACATCCTCAAAAGTATGTTAGTCATTGTCTTAAGATACAATTTAGACTATTGCTTGGAGAATGCCATATTTCCTGGGGTTTTTCTTCCCCTTAAAAGAGGCTTTGTAAGTGAGGGATAAGGTTTGGTTGACTCTTAGTCATTCCCATCATTCTAGGCTATAGAAGAGGCTAAGTTTTGCAATGTCTCAGTACCAATGGCTAGGGAGACACCAAGGTATCCTGGTGACTGAAGAGTGTGCCTCTTAGAAGCATACAACTATTGCATTGTGGTTTAATTTACATGTTTTAATATATGCTTATTAGCCTTTAATTTTTCCACTTTTGTGAAACATCTTTGGTATTTTTTTTAAGTTTTGTTGTTGATTGGTAAGCTTTCTTTGTGTACTGTGGACAAAGATCCTTTGTTGTTGTAAGTGTAATAAGGTAGATTTTTATTAAGTTCCAGACATGTTTTCACACACTAATAATACAAAAATCAGCCTCAAACTTGCATAATTGAGAGCATGTGTTTAGATATTATGTTTTCTTTCACTTCTTACCTCCCTCCCTCCCTTACTCTCCTGCATGTTCTAGCGTGCTCTCACATTCTCCTCGCTTTCATCTTTATTTTAGAAACAAGGTCTCTCTCTCTCTCTCTCTCATCCAGGCTAAAGTCACAGTAATCATAATTCACTGTAACCTTGGACTTCTGGGCTCAAGCAATCCTCCCACCTCAACCTCTCGCAGTGCTGGGATTACAAGCATAAACCACCATGGCCTGCCTTCATCTTTAACTTAATGTTCTTTGTTGTCTTCTTCCCTCTTCCCTCTTCCTTCTTTTCTCCTCCCCCCCCCCTCCTCCTCCTCCTCCTCCTTCTCTCTCTTTCTTTCCTTGCTGCTGCAAGTTGCCTCTAGCTAGGTGGATTTTTTTTCTAGTTCATCTTCTAAATGTGTTGCCTGTTAAGGTCCCGATTATAAAGGGTATGCCAGTGATTACAAACTTCTGGAAAAGCTTTTTTCTTTCATACTCTGCAACAACAACACAACTTGGCAAGCAGTCACCTGGGGTAGAGTGAAGATGGAAAAGAGAGTCCCTTAAGTTAACGTCTTTTTGAGGATTCACCTTTAAGTGATGTGGTTTGCCTCTAACTCCCCCAGGGGCAATGAGAACATTAAAAAATAGAGCTTCAAGGCTTTCATACAGAATTCATAAATGTTCAGCAGTATCCTGGAGTGATAAGGTGACATGAGAAGGAGTGGGGGGAGCAGAGATATAGGTGACAAGGCAGAAAGAGACTGGAGGCTGGGTCCTGAGACACACAAAGTCACCTTGCCAACTCCAAACCACCTGCCTCCTGACTTCTTTACATAGTAGAAAACGACTCTCTAACTTATTTAAGTTCTTTATATTTGAGGTATCTTTTACTACCATTCAAGCACAGCTCCTCAATGACTCAGGCCCCAGTTCACTGGAATGCCCAAGAAAGGATGCAATAAGGTAGCAAGATATATATTACATATGTATATATATATGTATATGTATATATACCCATCTATATACTATAAAGATTTGATACTATGCAAATATATGAAATTGCAGTTTACCTTACATGTAAGTGGTAATTTATGGTCAATTGAGAGTCAAATGTAGGAATACTATAATACAGTGTCTATAATACTAGAAGTGTAAGAAGTCATTAAAATTAGCCTTGCTAAGTAAAATCCCAGAAACCTGCATTAAAATAGTGATTCTTATTTTTTTCTTTTTTGCCATAAATGTATTGGGATAAGTATGGGTGTGTGTATATATGTGCATATTCTGTGATTTGGACATTCAACGTTAACAGGAAAAAAATCTTGACTTGAGGATTCTGTCTTGGCTCTTATCAACTGAGATTTTCTAAAGTAATCCAACACTGTCAATGAGGAAAAGTAGAAACTCAGAATATACATAGTGCCCAGCCATAGCTTCTGATAGCACAAGAGCATAATGATTGATTCCTCTCTGGTTTCCTTACAAAATACAATATTAAAGCTACATGCCAACAAAATGGAGAAACTCGTAAGTATTTTATAGGAAGGAACAGATAAAATATCTAACCAACTGCTGAGACAGGTCACTTGGTTTTTTGAAATCCCAGCCAAAGAAATGTTCTGCTCTGTTTAAGAAGGCAGATACAAGACATATTCTGACCTTGCCCAGCATCCCAGATAGACATCAACCCTTAGGGTTGTGGCAGGGTAGTACCAATGTGACTGTATCTTGAGTAATGGACCTTTTTTCTTAATGAACCCAACCAACATTTGTCAAATTCAAAGAAAATCTCTTTCAGTCAATTAAATGAGATCATCACTATCCCAGCTCTCTCCCGGATAATAAATGACAACAGAATGTTCCAAAGGTTTTATAAGCTCTTATAAGCTTACCTTATACCAACAGCCTCATGATAATCAGGAAAACAAAGACTGCTTTTTAACTTCTGTGCAGCAGATAAGTGAAGTGTACCCGTCAGCTCATTATAGTAAATAAAAGCAGATCATTGTTCAGGTGTTTGATTCTTTATTATCTCTGTAAAGCCCTTCAGTGAAAAGACACACAGGAATCTTCACGGCTGACTTTCTAAGTTAGAATGAGAAAATGTTCTAATGCAACCTTATAGCTCTTTTCTTTCCTAAGTCATGTTTTACCCACTATGAAATAACTCCTGAAAGTTTAATAAGCATATGTTTAAGAATCTTATTTTACACCTTCCTTGTTTAAGAAAAATCTCACACACACACACACACACACACACACACACACACACACACACACACGATTAAATTGTTGAAAAGAATATGGTGAATTTGCAGCAAAAAAAATTAGAAAAAAAATCCATCACAACATTTTCTACATCAAGTAGCTGTCAAATTATTATCCAATTATCAAATTATTATCTAAGGCAATTGTCTATTATGTTGCTTTTGAAAACAGTAACAATACTGTTTTACCTCATTTTCTCCCAAGTCCTCAGCATATCTGCTTCTACCTTTTTCTCTTTTCTTAGTATCTACATGTATCTCTTCAGTTAGACAGTAGACAACATTAGGAAGCAGGCCAGCCCACAATTCCTAGCCCTTTTATCTTAATAGGATTTTTCAGAAATCATGTGGATAAGAATCATACAAATTATTCTGCCCCTTCAGTTTTCAGTAACAGGAAAGAGTCTGTTAATATGATTTCAGTATTGATAGACATCAATATTTTCCAGAAAGGAGACAGCATCATTTTCAATTTACAGGAAACAATTCTCAATGGATAGCCAGGTTGAAAAAGCAGAGGAAGTATAAAATGGACTTAAAAATTATGGTCCTATGGGCAGGTTTTTATTTTAACCAATATTTCTCAGCAGAAATAAAATGTATTTTTGTGATTCCTCCAGTCCGAAGTCAGTACCTACTGCTGTAAAAATCAACATTTAATAATGTTAAATAGTTCCTGCCCATGGAAGATGCATACATTCTAAAAAAAAGTTTGAATAAAACATTAAATAAACAATACTTGGAATCCAACTAGGGAGACAAATAATCCTTATATTTGCCTTTTTTGATTCCCCTTGATTGGCACACTTACAAAAAAGCAACTGCTTCTAAAGTCCTTTCCCAAACTGGGTTCCATGGATCACTAATAAGTATTCCTTCATGGAAAGTATTTATATATATAGGAAAAAAATATGTGGCTCAAGGGAAAACTATGATTGTTTAGATGACAACCTTCCAGATTATTTGACTCTAATCTGTCATTGTCTTTGAGCTATTTTACAACAGTCTAAGTTGTAGAGGTCGGATGCAAATGCAAAATAACACAAATATTTGGTCAATAACAGTAGTTTAATTCAGTAATTTCATCTTTCATTATTATTGACCCATGGTGCTCAGGCCAAAACCTAGAAAATATTACTAGTTGTTTTTCCCCTTCACAGTATATATCTAATCTTAGAACAAATCCTACTGTCTTTAACATTAAATTATATTTTAATTCTCACCATTAAACAATCTGTGTATTTCAACCATCCAGATCACTTAACCTTCTTCTCTCACTTAAACTGATGACCAGATGATGAAATTTAACTCATGTTAAATCATGTTACTGCTCTGGTTTCAACCCTCCAATAGTGTTTTCATCACATGTAGAATGAAATCCAGACTTCTTACCAGACTTCTTACCTGAAAGGTGTTAAATGATCTTCTCTCCCAACACACACACACACACACACACACACACACACACACACACACACACACACTGTATTCATCTCTACCTTGTCTCCCCTTACTTTTGCTTGGAGAACTCAAACCTATTCTAGCTCCAAAGTCTTTACATCTTCAAGAAACACTTATTCTCTAGATTTTTCTCTGGCTGATTTCTTCTTATTTGAAAGTCTATTCAAATGGTACCATTGAAGAGAGGCCTTCCTCGACCACCTTACTAAATATTAAATCCTTCTTTCCAACTCTTCCCCCACTGGCTTTATTTTCTTCACAACAAGTATGAAAATCCAAGATCCATTTATGTGTTTGTTATTGGTGCCTCCTACAAGAATGTTAACTCCTAAAAGTCACAGTTTATGTCTCCTTTTCACAGTTGATCTCCAGTGTCCAGAGTGTTGGATATAGGATACTATAATAGGGCTGAAGAATGACACCTGCTCCGCTTTTGCCATGCCACCATATGTTCACATTCTAATCCCTGGAACCTGTGGATGTATTGCCTTAAATGGCAAAGGGACTTTGCAGATGTGATTAGATTAAGAACCTTAAAATTCAGAGATTATCCTGGATTATCCGGGTGGGCACTTAAAGTCAGCACAAGAGATTTTATAGCAGGGAAGCAACAAGGTCAACAGAGGAGATGACAGTATTGCGATGATGGAAGCAGAGATTGGAGTGATAAGACAGGAGCCAAAGAATACTGGCAGCCTCTAGAAGCTGGAAGAGGCAAGGAACAAACTCTCCGTGAAGACTCCAGAAGGAATAGTCTTCTGACACTGATTTTAACTGCCTAAAGTGCATCACTTCTGACCTCATAACTATAAGATAATAAATGTATGTTGTTTTAAGCCAGTAACTTTGTGATAATGTGCTACAGCAGCAATAGCAAACTAATACAAATGCATTCAATAGATATTTGCTTTAAAAACCAATTCCTTAATGGAGACAATATATATTCAGGAACTGTGTAACAAAGCTTGGTCGATGCATGTATGGACACATTGCATGATGGTCCCATAAGATTATATTATTGTACTTTTACTGTACCTTCTCTATGTTTAGATACATTTAGATACACAAATACTTCCCATTGTTTTACAATTACTACAGTATTTAATAGAGTAACATGATGTATAGGTTTGTAGCCCAGGAGTAATGGGCTATACCATGTGTAGTAGGCTACATCATCTAGGTTTATGTAAGTACACTCTGTGATGTTCACATAATGACAAAACTACCAATGATGTGTTTCTCAGAATGTATCTTCACTGTTAAGCAACATGTGACTATATTAATGATTTAGAGCTCAGTCTGTGAACTAAGATTTCTTAGGTTCAAGTCTCATCTCTTAGATTAATGAGATAGTGCATGTAAAGTACTTTAAACAATCACTCAGTAAATGCCAACTGTATTGTTATCATGTTTTGTAGTTCAAAGAGAAGTTGTATCCTGTGTCCCTTAACCCTGGCTGCACATTAAAATTACTCGAATTATTTATGCTTTATCTGACAAAGACAGGGCTAGCTATATAATTTGCAGGGACCCATGAAAAGGCAGGAGTAGCTACATAATTTGCAGGAACCCATGTGAAATGAAAATGCAGAGCCCCTGTTCATGCACTATTAATCATTTTAAAACAGCAGCAACAACATAGCATTTAAACCCAGCCCTGGGTCCTTCCATATATGAGGTCTTGAGGAAATGTACAAGTCACATCCCATCTTGCTCAAAGGATTCTGAAATAATTTATCTATAGCAGTGTTCTGGTGTCTTTAATGTTTAAAAACCAAATTATTCTAGTTTGAAACCACAGTTGAGAACCACTGATGTAATCCAACAATCTCACTTAATAAGTAAAAAACACTGAGATCCATGTCTAATGCTGGTTCCCCAGGTTATCTCTAAAACAATCTGTGGATGAGACAAAATTGAGCTTACTGCTTACTATGGTAACAGAGCTCTACCTTAACAGAGCTTTAATTGCATCTCAGAGGGAGTGATGGCACAAATGGAATATTTAATAAAACTTGGAGTCTCCTCCAAAGTATTGCTTTTTTTCTTTTAGATTGGCAGAGGGAATGGTCAGGACTGGGTATGGATGAGATCAGAATGCAAAAATGCAGGATTGGTGAACATAGTAAGGCAAATAATAAAATTTTTTTAAAAAGACTTGCAAACTACCACTTAATGCCTTCTATTGAAGAATCTAATGAGTCCTTTAGAAAATCTCTGGAAAGAATATATTATAAGTATTAGTAACTTTTATCTTCCTGTGCAGGTATTTCCTGGAATAATAAGGTGATGTTAATGAAGACAGTGAAATAATAATGTCAGGCTAATATGGTGCTAAGCTGTATAGATAGCCCAGATTCTTATCAGAAGGATGAAATGATCTACATAGTATTACAAAAGTAGTAGAGGAGACCAGGTAAACCCTATGTGTTCTGACTCAAAGGTAATTCTCACACCAGGTGGCTTCTATAGAACACAGGGATCTAAATAAAACTGCTGAAATTAACATCCAAATTTTCAGAAAATACTCTTCAAAAAACAGTATCCTCAATAGGCATTACACTTCCAGGAAAATTATAAAATAGCAACTTACAACAGAAAAGTTCAAAGTATTAATTTTTCATCATTAAAACTATCTATGTTTTTAAGTCCAAAGGTAGGTTATGAGAAAGTTTTCTTAGGATTTTAAAATTGTTGTACCATATAGGCAATAACAAATGTGTAAATCTCATAGTTACATTTATAGCAGAGGAGACCGAGTTGGTTCAGAATATCAAAATTGAGAAGACTTCACAAATTATTATATTACGGTAGTTACTGTAAACTGAAACGCATCCCAGTCTTTCAGTCTAAGTACTTTCTTTTTATTTGAAATGACAAAACAATGCATGCTTTAGAAAAATCCTCATCTTTCTGTATTCACTGAGTTATAGCAATTATAGGAGTCTTTGTTGAGTTTTAACTAGAGAAGTTGTAGTTCTAAAAAAAAAGCCCATATTTTTGCAAACTTTCACAGTAAGTTATCTCCAACTTCCTATTGGATTTAGCTATGTTTTTTAAAAGAAAACTAATTAATAATGCTTTATTTGAGTGGAAGACTATTTCCTTGAGTGGACAAAGATATAAGGAGAAGAAAGAGGTCCCCTGGAGGGATTTTTACATATAAAATTAAATTTCAGCTGGGCTCGGTGGCTCAGCCTGTAATCCCTCGCTTGGGGAGGCTGAGGTGAGTGGATTGCCTGAGCCTGTGGTTCGAGACCCGCCCGGGCAACTTGGCGAGACCTCATCTCTACAATAAATAAAAAAATTAGCCGGGTGTGGTAGCACCCGCCTGTAGTTCCAGCTACTTGGAAGGCTGAGGTGGAAGGATTGCAGAGCCCAGCAGGTCAAGACTGCGGTGGTAGTGAGCGGCCACTGCACTCCGTTCTGGGCGACAGAGTGGGACTCCAACTCAAAAAAATTAAAAAATTAAAAATTAAATTCAATTTCATGCAAAAAAATACCTTAATCATTGCATACTCTTTATTGGGAACTTAAAATGGTGACACGGAGGAAAAGAGAGAGGCAGAAGAAAAATTCTTTCTCACACTGGAGCAGAAAATGTGAGATTTTCTTTTCCTACACCCTCAAGGCTTACTTACTTCTAGGCACATAGGAAGAACTGAAAGGGTCGAGTATCACTAACTTGGGAATTCACTATAACTTTCTTTTTTTTTTGAGTTGGAGTCTCACTCTGTCACCCAGACTGGAGTGCAGTGGCCGCTCCCGGCCACTGCAGCCTCGACCTGCTGGGCTCTGGAGATCCTTCCACCCCAGCCTTCCAAGCAGCTAGAACTATAGGTGCGCGCTACCACGCCTGGCTAATTTTTTATTTATTGTAGAGATGAGGTCTCTCCAAGTTTCCCAGACAGGTCTCGAACCCACGGGCTCAGGCAATCCACTCACCGCAGCCTCCCAAAGTGCTGGGATTACAGGCTGAGCCACAGAGCCTGGCTAACATCTTTTACTCCTATGTGAAACTTGCTTTAAGTAAATGTTGGGGAAGGATGGAAGAGCAATAGTTATATTTCTGATTTTAGGTTGAAGTCCCAAAGCATTCAACTCAAAGAAAGAGAAAAAAAGTGGAGACAGTGAGGAGGTGGTGGGCAAGAATATAGTCCACAGAGGCAACAAATTATTTCAGTTGTAACTCATTATGCTTTCATTATAATGATAGGGACAGTGTATTAATTTATGAGTACTTATAGATTCCTACCTGACCCCAGCAAGGAATAACATCGCTTGTCCTGTTTGTTCCTCCACCCACTCCTAGATCTTTTTATACACATTCAGAGCAGTCAGGTGGGGAGGGGAGAACAGAAGAAAGATAAAACGGTTTATAGCTAAAATGGTTTATATTTGTAAAAGAAGAAAAATCGAGATATAGAAGGAAAGGAGAAGGAAGAGGAAAAGGCAAGAGCTTATACTAAAAAGAATGCAGAGGAAAGTCTGTGGGGGAAGAGAATGGACAATGAGAAAGGTGTAGAAATTGAAGGGTAGTCCCACATACCCATGTAAGAGAATAAAAGAAATGAATTGCACTTTTAAGAAACATTAGTCTGGATAATGAATTGCATGCTCTTTGTATTTTTGCAGAGATAAAATTAATTATTTATGTTTCTAGCTCCCAGGTTGAGTTTTGTTGACTGGAAAGACTGAGCCATGTAGTCACTGAGTTTAGATGGGTTACAATCTAGAAGTCAGTCTCCAGGTCTCCGGATTTGTGGTATGATACCCAACTACACCTTGAATTAGATTATCCCCCCAGCCAATAGTGTGCTTTTGGCACAAAGACCAGCCTCTTGAAACAATGGAATAAAGAAATGGGAACAGAAGAGTGGGTTCATGTAATAACTCCAGAAAGCAAGGGTAATGTGGTTGAGGCTTTGATAAAATGAAAACTGCAATTTGGGGTGGTGGGGGAGGGAGATGTTTGGCTCCAATTTGAAAATCAGACTTATGAATCCCATATTATGCAGGAAAATTGAGATTGCCTTTAAAAGAAAAACCTGCATTGTGAAATTGAAAACTGAATATTAGCTTTAAGTAGCTTCAGTGGCCATCCAGTTTCTCGAAAAGTTATATTCTGTTCTTAACAGAACAGTCCATGTCCATGTCCATTCTTCTTGGTGCAGTCAAAAACGACTGCCTTGCTCCAGTGGTACCAAGCAGATTCATTACAAAGAGATCTGACTGTTGTCATGAAAGTCAATTTCAAACAGATTCGGGAACAGCTAGAACAAGCTAAGAGCTCCCGGAAACTTGGGGATTTGTGGAAAATACCAGGCCAACAAAGGACAAATTAAAAAACCTTGAGTTGTGATCTAGCATTCCATTAAAATGATACAGAATGCATAGAGACAAAAATAAAGAGATGCCCCACCTACTATACTACACCAGGGGTGATAAAAAGTTAAAGCTGGAAAAGCTGCCATTAATGTTGTGGCTGGTTTTGAGAGGATGTACCTATAAGAAGTGGCTAATATAATTCCTAAGGTGGAATATCTGCCAGGAGTGATGATCTGAGACTTGGCAAATCTCCTGGTTGGAGCAGATATGTGAGCCATGATTTGCTGGGTTTTAACCCTGAAGGAAGTGCAGTATGAATTCTCACTATAGGTAAAGTAGATCCAACCCGAGGAGGAAAATGAATGGACTTCAGGACCATCTCATGGGGATTACACCAGGGGGTGTAAGCAGATGTCAGGAGCAAGAAGTCATAGTAAAGTGGTATATCCAGTCTTATTGAAGCCTTCTGAGATGAACATGAAAAGGATCCAAACTCCAATCAGGCACCCACAGACAGCTCTTCTTGGAGAGGGGGCACCAATTTCCTCCCAGTGCAAGAAGAAATTTGGAGGAACTCACCATGGGTGAGGTCATATGAGGATCATGCCCAGTCTATGCAGTCAAACTTGGAGGACTATACATGGCCAATGTTTGGAGATGAGGAAGGAGCATTCAGTGGTAGCTTTACCCAGAAGTTATTTAACAGCTGAATCATCTTCCCTTACATAAGGAATGGTGACTGGAGAAGAGGACTAGAGAATATCTGAACAGGAACAGGAAAAGAGAGTGTGATTATACCCTAAAGCTAATATGTTGGCCATGAAGGAGTTTTCCTGTTCTTTGTCTCCAATGTTAGTGATGAGTTAGGATAAATTTTGGTAAAGGTAGATAAGCCTGACAGTTCCTTCTGTGAGAGATGCCTGACAGGAATTGTTGGGGGACAGTAGATGGAAAGTGTAATAGACACACAGGCACAATCCCTCTTGACACATGGATATTTATGGCCTCACGCCCACCTCCTCCCCGGATTAAGGAAAATTCAATCAGTGCCATTTACTACTTTCCTGGAGTTCCATGGCTTAATTGTGCAGTGAGAAGAATCTTATAAGCAGAGATGAGGTATCTGTGAGAAAGGGATTATGGAGAAAGGATCTTTCTCTAGAAAGAGTAAAGATGAGGTAGTAGGTAAGGATGAAGTAGTTTGGAAAAGGGAGAAATTAGTCTTCACACTTTGGAAACACCATAGAGAATATCCATGGACAAGGAAGAAAAGTCAGGATACAGCACTGGTTTGGGGAGGGTATAGCTTTAGGAACTAAAGGAAGCAGAGAATAAAAGGAATACAATTAATCAACGTCTACTTTTGATTGCTAGATTACGGTTCTTTGAATGCAATCCACAATAGGAGGGATCTGTGAACCTTGGAATTTATTTAGACCATGACATTCTATCTCATAGCAAAATTAAAGCAGCAAGAAAACCCACCCTCCAACTTAAGAATTCAACCATTACCTATTAACTTCCTTCCTGCACTTGTACTTACCTACAGGATCACTCCATCCTGATTTCAGAATTTGGATAGACCAAGGTTGAGCTTTGGTCTCTGTGGGGTCTGCTTACTTAAACTAAACTCTTCCTTGATGATTTGCATGATTTGCCTATTAAAGGCCACAAATTAAAAAATCCCTTTGATCATAAAATATTTTTTTGGCACAATGTATACAAAGACCTGTTTTGATATGGATTTGGTCCTAAATCACTATTTTGCTTGTGTATTATAAGGCAATTCTCCTTGCCCAAGGTCATAAGTTTTTTTAAGGTCACTAGTGTAAGGATCATGTGTAAATCAAAGAACAGAACAGGGGACTTATCTGCTATAGCATGGAAGCAAATTTGGAGTTTTTAATATTACTCATAAATAAGTAAAAAACCATAGAATAAGAAGTCACCCTATTTTATTACATTTAAAAAGACAATTTGCTCTGTAAGAAGGTAATTCCTATTTTTCCATAGTCAGAACAAAAGACTGTGAAAGTCAAATGACTAGATGCCACATTATAACCATATGGCTTTACCCACAGCTGGTTCCCATCCATAGAGTAGCCAAAGATACAAAATGTCTTAGAATACGCAGTACAATTGATTTGTCAAAATATTAAAAGTGAATGGTCAACCCACAACCTATTGGTTTTTAATGCTATTTATTAGACTGAGACTCAAGCTTACAATTTAATGCAGAGAGAGCTAGAGTTTGAAAGGCAATCCCACAGAGTGACAGCTCTGCAACTTCAAGAATTGAGCAGGTTATCCTCAGTTTGGGGGCACAAATATTCCCTGGGTCTGACCTATGGGCTAGACCAAAGTAACTGATTACAATAAATAATTTTAGGAAAGGACTCTACCAGTAACAACACAACACAAATAACTCTCAAGGTAGAGAGCTTTCCAAAAGTTTAAGTTAACATGATTAATCAGATGTCTACTAATAAGAAATCTGTAAATTACTGATTAGATATCAAACACATTGGAATGAGAGCTCATGCAAAGATTAATAAGAAATTGTGCTTGTCACTCCCTCATAAAGAAAATGTCAAGAATCTACCCTGATGGCTTAGCAAAGACTCTCCCTTTGAGATAAAACACCAGTCCTACATTTCCATGTATGAAGCTTAAAGGTTGTCTGTGGGTACCTGAGGGGTCCAAACACCATTTTTGCCTCCATATTCCCTAAATTTGCCCTCCTGCTCTCATATACCATCTAATCCTCCAGCCTAGATGAGCTTCCTTTTTTGTAAACTCACAAAGCATTTCTTAACTTTGCCAATTGTAATCTTTTGCTTGTTAATGGCCATCTTCCCAAATAAAATATAAACTCCATGTAATCACACAACACTTGCAGTTGGAAAACTGTGGTATCCTGAAGTTCAATAATGCAAAAATCTGGAAGGACAAACAGCGTTAGAACAATATATATTATTTCCCCTTTGCCGTGTGTACATTCATACTACTATTTCTCACAAGCTTACTCTTGAACAGAGACAAATTCACAAGTAGGTAAGATAAAGCCGTTGTAGCAGAGACTGCTTGCTCTCAAAGTTCCCTTTACTCTTAAGCACAAAGCAAGATTATGTAACATAGTTTTCCTTTCAGTTAAGTATGACCCTGTGACTAAATCCTGTCATCAGAAATGTGAACACAAGTGATGCGTGTGCGCCCCTTAGCAGCCTAGCTTTAAAATCTCTCAGAAATTTGCCTCCATACTCTTACTCCTTCCAAATGGGATGGAAATGATCACGTCCACCTTAGATGCCACATGTTGGACCAGAAAGCCTCCCTTGACCTGAAGCCCAGAAAAAAACTTGCATCAACCAGAGTCACTGCTACATGGGATGCATGACCTAATCTATGTGAAACAATAAAATTCTTATTCTTAAAACTCCTGATGTTTAGGGGTCTATTAGCACAGCCTGGAGCAGCCTAATACAGTTATCAGTCTCAAGAAGTTTGCGTTCTAAAAAAGAATTCCCATTACTATGAAAAATATTCCAAAGAATTTTCAAGATTAGAGCAAAGCAGGGGGTTGAATTTTGTAATTCAGTGTTGTTGGCTTCAAAGCTGCAGGTTTTCCCACCACCAAAAATGAATAGCCAAGGTCACGTAGGCAGACCCAGCATAACAGACATCTCTCTCTGTATGGGCAAATAAATTTACTAAGTTAGTGTTCTTGAGGGAGGGACTTGGTGACATGCATGATTAATAACTGTCTTCTTACTACACATTTCCCCACCACATTCCAAAGGAAAAAGTCCAATATCCATTATTTTCTTCTTTGAGGGTGTTTAAAGGAGCCGCCTCACCGCCTTTATGCTTTTCCATTGCTACAGTGGCAGAGGGTTAGATGTAGAATGGAGTTTTCTGCAAGCCCTAGACAAGGTTAGTCTACAGCGTTGTGGAGGATTAGCAGCATCCCTTGTCATCTGACCACCCCCAGATCTCAGGACAGAGGGAGACCCAAGAGGTAAGTACAATGAGACTCTTCAGACAACACAATGGGCTGTGAGAAGGAGGGGACTTGGATCCTTGAACTTGTCCTTGGTTTTGTGTATGTTTCTGAGCAGCTAATGGGCCCATGGTTTGAATTTCACCAATTCAGTGGGGGAGAAGGCGGGGAGAGAGAACAAACAGACTGGATGGAGGATGGGTACAGAGGAAAACTGTTTTTTTTTTTTTAACAAGGTCATATTTTTCATTGCCTAGGCAAATGGCTTTTGTGAAAATACTTATATGAAAAGCAATACACCATTTGTTTTTACTTATTCATCACTATCATTAGAATTTGCTGCAAATGTAAATTTACAATAAAATGAAAACATACAGAATCAAGGATAATGTACAATACTGTAATCACTGATTTGTGATTCAGGCAATGTACTATTTGAAACACATATCTTGATTTCTGATTCCAGTTGCTGCAGACAGATGTTATTTAAGGAAGCAAAGGATACAGGAAGAGAAAAATAAGTACACTGGGCTAAACAAGACTATGACAAAGAATATAAATAACAACTTTATAATGTATTGCTATATAAATAAGCAGTATTTTAGTATAAAATTTCCATTTCCACAAGGAAGCTAATAACAAATATGATTAAATTATTTCAGAAACATATCAAAATTGTATGAGTCACCCATATGCAGCATCACAGTATACATAAAACTTCACTGAGAAAAAGCCATCTGAAGGTCATAGCCCAAGTTGAGCTATCAAAGGCCTTTCACTTGAATCTTCTGCTTCGGGAAAACTTCTCAGTTAAGCTGCCCTATCAGGGTTCTTGACCCTGCTCCATCAGGAGAAGACTTGATGACTCCACATTTGGCTTTTTCAAGACAAGCTATAATCTTCTCCATAGGATCAAAAGACTGAGGTAAAGAAAAATTACATGAGGAACTTTTCTGTTGGCACAAGAGATTTACATGAATACTTTCCAAAATGTTGGTATATTTGACAGGATAGGTCAAGCACATAGTTATAATACTGGCAGAAATAACACTGCAACACTGAGAAGATGGGTATAAATAACCTATTGATACACAGTAGCAAAATCATCAGTCTCCTCCTTCTTTCTCTTAGTTCACACTAAAGACTTTATACTGATCTCAGGTTTACCATATATTTTCACTTTTTAATCTTTCTCTGAACTCTTTTACAGAAGAGTTTTACAGAATGTTTCCATTATGTAAAACAACATACCAGCTCCACTACTGAATGGCTTGGTAATAAAAAGTCACATGGTGATAACTTACCTTAAAAATCATTTTTATCATCTACCCCAAAGGTGTCATAGGATGTAAGTTCCACAGACTTACTTATACCCAAGTTATGGTGCAATCTCATAGCTATTAACAAAGGGTTTTGACCATAAAAAGTCAAAACTTGGCTTTCTCCATTGTCAAAAGCCAATCCAACCAAAGCTTACTTTTTACTAGAGTAGTTATTTTGAATTGAATGTATGTAGTTAAAGAGGTCTGTGAGCAACAGACAGGGACTCTATACACAAGCTGATTTTGTACATACGTGCCCATGCAGTGCAAGGCCCTGTGAACTCAGCTGGCCGGCCCCTTACCCCATCCAGTGATTATGCTTCAAAAGGAAAGGAAGAAGTGAGATGGCCCATGTGTTGCTTCAATATGAGATCTCCTAAGCAAGTTGTTCTGGTTTAGCAGTTCCAGCAAGAGAAGCATAATACAAGAAACCAGGAAAAAGGTAATCAGAAGTTTCAAACTTTCCTTCTAACCAATGAAAACGCACTCTGTTCCAACCACCCACACATAAAGCACTGTGTTTACCCATTCCAAAATCTAGTTACTGTCATTTCATTCACCTAATACTATTTACACAAAATGCCATTCTGTAATTCAGTAACTGATATTGCAATAGAGGGGAGCATGATTTTTTTTTAAATCAAAATCAAGTTTCCATGCACTTGACTTCTGGACTAAATATATTATCTACAGGAAAAATCCACAAAGTCTTATTGAAAGAGTGATCTAATTTTAAGTTTAAATTATTTTAGGTTGACACTTCCACTTTAGCTTTATACATTAAGTATTAAAAATAAACCTACAAGCTTCAAGTGGAAATAAATTAAATTAAGCAAATAAATTACTTATCAGGCAAATTAGGAAAAAAAAAGTCAAGATGTTAAAAAGGGGAAAATCAGGAAAAAAGGCTCCTGAAACAGTTACTGAAACTTTTATTGAGTCGTCTTATCCAAGATGTCTTTCCCCTCACCCTTCATTTTTTTTCAAGTATTGTTGAAAAAGAAAATACATTTTTAATATTACATAAATAGATGTAGGTCATGTACCCCTATCCAAAATGTGTGGGATCAGAAGTATTTCAAATTTTTTCATATTTTGGATAATTTGCATATATGAGATATCCAGGATGAGACCCAAGTATAAACACAAAATTCATTTATGTGTCACATACACATTATAGACATAGCCCAAATGTAATTTTACACAAGATTTTTAATAATCTTGTGAGGAAACAAAGTTTTGTTTTTTTTTTAGATTGGAAAATATAGTTTATTTAGAAGGTAAATTAGAGAGAGAGAAAGGAGATTCACCTCCCCAAGGTAGAGAAGGGGGCCAAAGCCAGGAAATATGGTAACAGCCATAGCTCAAAGAGCACACAGTCACACCAGAGTCTGGTAAGGCAATGGCCGGAAACAAATTTGACTGTGTTTTTACTATGACCCATCACATGAGGTCAGGTGTGAAATTTGCCACTTGTGGTATCATGTTGGTGCTCAAAAAGTATTACTATGACCCATCACATGAGGTCAGGTGTGAAATTTGCCACTTGTGGTATCATGTTGGTGCTCAAAAATTTCCAGATATTGCTACATTTGGAATTTCACATTAGGGAATACTCAAACAATACTATTTGGGGTCCAGTTAGAAATTGGCCTTACATTGATAAAAGCCAAGGCAGATGTTATGTCTGCATTCCTTACCCTTTCGCCAACACACCACTAAAGGGAGGAAGCATTATACAGAAAAGCCAATTTATGAAACCTTTCTTATTTCATACCTCTGAACTTGAACATACTGTTCTTTAAAAACTTTGTTTCAGTTGATTATAAGAAAAAGAAATCCAGCGACATGAGGGCAGACCCAGCTCACCTCTGACCCAGAAAAGCTTCCTGGTATCAGGGAGAGGGAACTGCCACTATCAGAATCATGGCATTTGGGTAAGGCTGTGTCAGAGACCAACATGGCAGGAGTGGATGGAAAATGAGCACAGGGAAAACCAGAAATAGTTTTTCAGTTATTATTAAAGTGGTTCAAGAGCCAGGAAACCCCTTGAAATGGAAACAAAACAACACAGTATTCAAGAATCCTTCAGAAGACTACCTTGTACTGGCAACTAGGTTCTCCCTGTTCATCATTTCTGTGATGGCCTCAACTCTGAGGCTGCAATGCTGTCTGAAGAGCATGATTATCGGTGACTCTTAACAAACTTCATACCAAGGAAAGAGACTGTCAAGTTGGAGTTGGAAAGGTGAAAAATAACCGTCTCTAAAAACTGATTCAGTCAGAAGAATAACCTCCTTTGTGCAAGGCTTGCAACAGCCTCAGTCAACCATAGGAGGGCACAGGTTTCAGAACCTCCCCCACCAGTGAGCTCCGTGTTTGTGTTAATACAAGGAAAGGGTTATCTAAACAGGCAATAGAAATATACTGCATATTCCTTTTTAAAGATGACAGAAACTTTTAGAATTTCATAAGCCTGTACCCCTTATTATTCTGACTGGACCCAGGGGGCACAGAATCAACTTTAGGCATCATTCATATGCTTGGAATCTAATTTCATGAATTTATTCTAAGACATAAATCAGGTAAGAGAGAAGTAGATGGATGGATTTTTTAAAAGAAATTGGGCTCCCTGGGTACTTATAGTAGATTGAGTATTGAGAGATTTACAAAGATATAATTCTTTAAAAAATTACAGAAGATGGAAACAAAATCAAATCTTTCATTTCCAGATATTGACTTTCATTAATTCTTTCATCAAAAGCACATCACTGAAGGAAAACCAGAAATGGTTTTTCAGTTATTATTAAAGTAGTTCAAGAGCCAGAGAACCCCTTGAGATGGAAACAAAACAACACAGTATTCAAGTTTTCTTCACAAGACTACCTTGTACTGGGCAAGACTTAGCGGACTTCTGGCTTCAAAAGAGTATTGCTAAAGAAACTAAAAAAAAAAAATCCACATTTTGGCCAAAAAAATCTGTCCTGTAAAATCCCTACTTCCTTTGAATCTCTCATTCAAGATGTTTGGCAGTCACGGCTTCATGGATTGTGGGCACTGATTATCTAAACCCTTAAGTCAGAATAAACAAAATAAACACGGTTGATATAAAGCTGGCTTCCATCCAAGTCCTCTCACCAAGGAATAATTGTGAAGAGTTCAAGGAGCCTACAAGGCCATGGTGGAAAAAATGGAAAAACTAAACGTAATAAAGAAAACATAACAAAGGAGAGGGTTGGAGTGACTTCTGAGTTCTTTTATATGTCCAGGGTCCTCTCAATTTCTATCTCTAAAAATGTGTCCATGCACTGTGGTGCCTGATATTTCTTGTAATTTGACAAAATAAATACTTAACCTAAGAAAAGGAAGCAAGACTTTTACTACACTTTTAGGACACACAGGAGTCAAGGCTGCTTTGCTTTCATTTTATGGGGCCTGCAGCCTTATCTCTGGAAGGTGCTAATGAGGGCTAGGGGTTGCTTCCTCTGGTCAAGACTCTCTAGCCCTAAGTCAATGAACTTGTTCCCATCCCAGTTCTTCTATATCCTGATTGTCATACCTGAAAGATTCTCCTTAGTACACATAAGACCACATGACTAGAGATCATCTTTTAAGAGAGAAGCTTGTTCATTCAGGAAAAATTAAGTGTTTGGATTAAACTGCAGACCAGAGGGAAGGTGACATATTCTTTTGGTCAGTATTCTTGGGAACAATGTCATTAAACCTACGGCCCCTTATCAGCAGGCACACTTTTGCGCTGCCTCAAGGAGTCTTCCACCACCTCCGTGTCAGCTGAACAGGGCTGCTCAGAGGTGTCTTCTTCAGTCTCCTCAGGTTCTACTTCCTCATGGACTGCACTGTCCTCTCTCGGGGGTCCCTGGTCATTGACCTCACTCCTCTCCTCATCCACGCCAGCAACCAGGTTGTCTTCCTCCTCTTCTTCCTCCACTTCATCCTCATCCCCAAGGTCTTCTTTCTCTTCTTCATCATCTACGAGGCTGTCCTTGTTTTCTTCTTCATTTGAATCATCTTTTTCCTCCTCTGCATCCTGCAATTGCTCAGCCCTATGAGCCTCCTCTGATCTCAGTTTCTGCTCTGTGGAGGAAAGACATGGGAACATCTCCTGAAATAATGGCAATTCAGTAATCAATTGAGTGTGTTTAGCTATGAAATGAAAATATGCAAAAGTGACAGTATTTTCTATCTTGAATCTATGGTCGCACAGGACAGATTCTCTGACTGGCATTTTGGCCCCACCCAGGGCTTTTCTATCCCCCTCTGGAGATTTCTCTGACCATGCTGACTTCAGCAGTGCATGCAGACAGTAAGATCAAGGTTCCTCATGCTCTGTCTTCTGTACCTTGTAGAAGGCTCTGGCACCCTATTGGTCATGGTGACTGGTTCCAAAATCTTAGCTAATACTTCCCAGGGGTTTGTGGCCCGTGTCAGGGGGTGAAGCCCCTTTCTTCAGGGATTGTTAAATAAAGGCAATGTGAGTTAGGACTGTCAAAAGCCACTGAATGAGCTGCATAGAGACAGAAACCCAGCATCACTTAGGCTATGCTTGAAGTTAGAGCATCCCAGGGCTTTTCAGTTAGTGAACTAATAAATTTTCATTTTTTCCCCCAAGATGCTTTATATTGGGTTTTTGTTACATTTAAGAATGCTAAGAACCATAATACATCTTCTAATTATCTATGAGAGACTCAAATACTCAAAAACTTCAAGAATTATAAAGGAAATATGAGCTTATTTAAACACCCACATAAAACTCAACAATTATAAAGTCTCATAATAGTCTTTATGCAGTCTCAAAAATAGTCAGAAATAAAGAAATGCAAATCCAGGACTCCCTGGTCCCAGAAGCAGTGTGGAGCAGTATGAAGATCTGGGGAGACTGCCTTTAAAGGACTTTGGAGAGTCATGAGCACACAGTAGAGAGGGCAATGAATGTGAGGGCCCTTCCCTCCCTTCTAATTCCAGTTCAAAGAAAGGAAAAGATGTCTGATCAATGAAGGACACATTCTTGAAGAAGAAAATAAAGTGCCAAAATGAAATAATCTCTATTTTATGAGAGGGAAAAATAATTTTTGTTCAAATCTGTCTAAATAACATATTTTTAAAAATCTGGTGGTGGCAGCCAGGGTAACATACTGAGACATCATCTCTCTTAAAGAAAAAAGAAAAAAAGTATCCTGGCATGATGGCATGTACTCATAGTCCTAGCTACTCAGAAGAAAGTTACTTAGGAGGCTAAGGTGGAGGGATCACCTAAGCCCAGGAGCCAAGGCTGTAGTGAGAGGTGACTGTGCCACTGCACTCTGCCTAGGAAACAGAGTGAGATGCTGATTCAAAAAAAGAAAAGAAAGGAAAAAGAAAAGAAAAAAAAATCTGGTGGTGGTGATGGTTTGGTCATCTAGCAAATCAGAGGGAAAATTCACTACCTATAAGAACACGAAAGAACACATCACGGAATCCCAAAAATCCTCTACATCACAGGAGCTTATCATACTTACCAGAACGATCAGATAAATGTCTTGGAAGTGGCGCATAGAAACATTCTGATATTATCACCAAGACCTAGAGGGAACAAAGTGATTTGACAGTAAGTAGATAGGACATCTATTATCAAAGGGCCTCAAAATTAGGTCTTGATTCCATAACCAGATATTCTTAGACAAATAATTAGCAACTGGTCAAAAGTCTCCAAAAAAAACAAGGATATAATTAAGAATTTCCTACTTTTCAATTGTGACATAATACAGGAAAATATTATTAATTTAGAACAGTGGTTACAAAGCCAAAAGTCTACAGAAAGTTCACTATAAATAGATGATTAAAGCAAGTTTAAGAAAACAGATATATCAGCAAAGTCTTAAAGGCATTAAAAACACTATTCTGCATTTTCTAAGGTTCTTACAGTTTGAGGTTTTATGTTTAGGTCTTTGATCCATTTAGTGCTCATGCCATAAGAAGTAAAATAGACTAGTGGGACCCTCATCAAACTGACAAGCTTCTGCAAAACCAAAGAAATCATCAAGAGTGGGGAGACAGCCCAAAGTCTAGGAAAAAATATTTGCCAACTGTATATCTGACAAAGGCCTAACATCTAAGATCTACAAGGAACTCAAACATGCCAAAAAGAAAAAAACAAACAGCTCTATTATAAAGTAGGCAAAAGATATGAATAGATACTTCTCAAAAGAAGATATAAGTAGCCAACAGATACATGAAAAAATGCTCAGCTTCAGTAGTCATCAAAAAAATGCAAGTTAAAACCACACTGAGATACCACCTAAGTCCAGTCAGGATGGTCATTATCAATAACTCAAAAGCAACAGATGCTGGAAAGGATGTGGGGAAAAGGGACCACTTCTACACTGTTGGTGGGAGTATAAACTAGTACAAACTCTGTGGAAAACAGTTTGACAATTCCTAAAAGATCTAAAAGTCAACCTTCCATATGACCCTGCAATCCCCCTGCTGGGAATATACCTGGAGGAACTTAATCACTTTATGAAGAAGATACTTGCACATTATGTTTATTGCAGTATTATTTACAATAGCAAAAACATGGAACCAACCATGCTGCCCACTGAAAGAGGACTGGATAAAAAAAAATGTGGTACATATACACAATGGAATATTACACAGTCATAAAGAAGGACAAAATTATGAAATTTGCAGCAACTTAGATGGACTTAGAGTTTATAATACTGAGCAATCTATCACAGAAACAAAGAACTAAGTACCACATGTTCTCACTTATAAGCAGACCTTGAACAATTATCATAATACTATAAGAAAAGGATTGGCAGTAGTAGGAATCTGCAGGAGGTCGGCGGAGCACGCCTCATCAACAAGGGTACCTGCATATTGACCATTTGTATACCTAACCCTGAACTGTACCCCACATCTTCAAAATTAAAAATTAAAAAACAAAATAAAACACTATTCTGGGCAAACAAAACTACTCTGGATATAGGTTGCCCCTCACCAATGGGGAACCTCCAGTTGAGTGGAAGAACATTTCAGGACTATGAAAACCAGCTGTGGGGTGGGGGAAGATCAAGAATGACTTTGAGAGAGGAAGCATTTAAGGCCCTGGGCATAGTCAGGAGAGGGCAGCCTCACAAGCAGCCCAGCAGCTCTAAGCCAAGCCAAAATGGATCTCCATGAGGGCTCTTGGATACAGAGGAAGCCCTGAATGCCAGGCTGAGGAGACAGAAGAGGTGGGACAGGGATGCTAGACAATTCTGTGAGTTGTAGAACTCTAAGCCGTTACATTGATTTGAACAGCAGAGAGAAAAACAGTTCCATGTGAAAGGACTGAGTTCTGAAAACCTGACATTTTTAATGGGATAGTTCTGTGCTTACTAGCTAGTCACAGGACATAATTTTTTTTATCAATTTTTAAAAAATTTATAATTGACACAGAATAATTGTATATATTGCTGGGGTGCTAAGTGATGTTTCACTGTAGGTATACATAGTACAATTATCAAATAGAGACAGGAGATAGCCAGAGAAAGGCTAGACAGACAGACAGGCGGGTCCTGTGGCAACAATGTGGCAAACTCTCAGCTGGCTTCTCAGGCTCAGCATTGGTAAACAAACTTAAGTACTCACTGCTGGGATCGAAGAGCAACCAATCAGCTCACCAGTAGACCCCTACCTCCTGATGATTGGTCCTTAGTAGTGACCAGTCAGCTGACAGCTAGTGCTAGCCAACTGGCTTGGACTTAGGGCTATATAAGCACCAGGTTTCAGCTCCAAATTGGCAACTCCTTCGGGTCCCTTTGTACTATGGGAGCTTTTCTGTCCTCTCAATAAATCCTGCTTTCTCACTTTCTGGCTTTCCATGTCCCTCATTCTTCCTGGGCATGAGACAAGAACCTCGACCCTGAAGAGCTACGATCTGAAGAGCTGCAGAAGATCGTCGGAGCTGAAGAGCCATGCACCCAGAGGCTGGCTTGTTAGCTGCCAGAGCCAGTTGAACCAGGAGAGCTACTAGAAGAAGGCAAGACTCCAAAGCTGAGACACTCTGGGAGCTAGGCTTGCCAGCCCACTGAACCAGCAACACTCTCAGGGCCTGGCTTGCCAGCCCTTCAGAGCCAACACTTCTGGGGCTAGGCTTACCAGCGACTCAAGACGACCCTCTCTGGGTCTTGGCTGGCCGACCCATTGAGCTGACACTCTCAAAGCCCAGGCTGACCTAAAAAATCCGTATCAGTTTTGGTGCCTGAACATGGGACTCGATGGAAGGGTGAGTTAAAGAGGACCTATCTCTTTACTTTCATTTCCGAGGATCTTTGTCCTCAAGTTTTTTTTTACTCTCTCTCTAAAGAACAAATTTCCAGGTCTCTGCCAGCCAGTTAAAAGCAAATAGCGTGGCTGCCGATCCACAATACAGAGGTTAGATTTGCTGGAGAGAACTTGGTTAATCCCCCATTACTCTCTGGTGTTGGGAATGTTGGTCCTGTTCTGATCCAGTTTCTTTTCAGAGTTAGCCGTCGCATGGAATCAGAAGAAGCTTGGGGGCAATCAGAAGAAGCTTGGGCCAAGGCTACATCTTGGTGTTACCTGAAGACTTCCAGCTGACTTCAATTCCCGACAGCCCGACAGGATGTTGGCAGAAGGCTTCCAGTCTCTATCATACTTTTTTCAGCCTTTCCCATCACATTTTCTTCTCTTCAGGATTGCCACGGGTACTGTCCCCACTCGGTGCTTGGTGACATGGGTGTTTTTGTAGCTTAAAGAGCTGGCATTACTAGACAGTTGGCAACTGGGTTGATCCTTACTGAATAAGAGCTCAAGACAAGGTGTGTTCACTGGTCCACAAGGCAAAAAGGAGAACACTTTGGTTTCGTTTTTGCATGTTAGGAAGCATTGTAATTGGCAAGAATGAGAAACTGCTTTATATGAGGAATTAGGTTCCTACATGTGGGGACTCTATGGATATAGGCAAATGTCAAATGAATGCGAACTCTCCCCTCTGAGGACACTTTGTCAGCTCTGTGCCTAAGAACTTAGAGGCTTTGCGCACTGGGTATGCATACTGGCTGACTGTGGGATTAGGCTTTTTGGAAGATGTCAGGGACTGTCTCGAAAGGTCCTGCACCGGCACTTGTATGTCTCCATATTTGTGGGCCTTGTTAGGAAAGTAATCTGAATGTTGTAACCGGGCTCAAACCATGATCTACAGGTCAGAAGTTCACAGAAAGTCCCAGGAACTCCCCCCCACCCCACCACCCTTGTCAGATTCCTGCCCCTAAACCCAATCATTCCAAGGCCTTTTTGAAGATCTAGTCTGGTAAGGGAGAAGGCTAGGTTTGAGGAATCCAGAGGCATAGTCGACAGCACATAGGATGGGTATTAATGCGTAGGTGAGCATGACTATTCCTACTGACTGGGTCCCTACCATTATACTTGGGTGGAAATCATGCTCCCATCCAAGGGGACGCCATGAGCAGAGAAGGATAGAAAAGTAATCCTTATTCATGGTTGGAGGAGGGAAAGCTTAGGGATGCCTTTCTTTCACCTCTTTCTCCTTCAGATGGGTAACAGGCCATCAGGCTATCTGTAGTGTGCACTTAAGAGTACATCCTGGGACATGGGGCTCCTTTGGTCCTCAGACTTTAAAACAGCGTCTTAAATTCCTTTGCCCCCAAGCGTGGCTGAATTATAGATTGCAGGATGGAGAAACCTGGCTTCTAGAGGGAAATGTCAATTATAATACAATCACGCACCTAGACAGTTTCTGTAGATGCCAGGGCATATGGTCCGGGGTCCCATATGTACAGGCTTTCTTCGAGAAAATCTTGACCTTTGTCAATGCTGTCGAATCAATTCAGCCCTCCTAGCAGTCATCTCAATGAATGGTCCCAATGGACCGGGGATGCCAACCCCAAAGGCGCCACTGGGGAAGGAATCATCTCACGAGGTCACTCCACCTGGTCTGTCTTGCCCTCCTTATTCAGGTCCTCCTTGTACCTAAAACCATTCCAACTCTAAAAACTCCTCATTCTAGAACTCTAGCATTACTGATGCCCTTACAAAAGATGCTTGGCGAATATAGCCCTAGTAAGGTATAGGAACCCTTTTCCCTGTGAGACTTGAAACAAATCAAGGAAGATCTTGGAAGGTTTTCAGATAACCCTGACAAGTATATAGATGCTTTCCAGAATTTAACACAAATATTTGAGCTCCCCTGGAAGGATGCTATGTTGCTCTTAGCCAGACCCTAATGACCACTGAGAAACAAGCAGTTCTGCAAGTGGCAGAAAAGTTTGGGGATGAGCTTTGCATTTCATATAGTGCTAGAGAAGGGGAGGAGCCCTATCCAATAGTTATGTCTGCAGTACCATTGGAAGACCCTAAATGAGACTCCGATAGCAACTTGGGAAAATGGAGGAGGAAACATTTCCTGGTTTGCGTATTGGAAGGCTTGAGAAAAACTGGAACTAAACCTCTCAATTATTCCAAGTTAGCCATGATAGATCAAGGTGTCAATAAGAATCCCTCAGCTTTTCTGGAAAAGCTGAGAGAGGCTTTGATTAAACACACATACCTAGACCCTGAATCAGTTGAAGGGCAACTAATCTTAAAAGACAAGTTTATTACTCAGGCAGTACCAGATATCAGGAGGAAGCTGCAGAAGCAGGCCATAGGACCAAATAGTACTTTAGAGAATCTCCTGAAAGTGGCCACTGCAGTTCTTTATAACAGGGATCAGGAGAGAAGGCTCAGAAAAAAGAGAGGAGACACAAGACAAAGGTAAGAACTCTAGTAGTTGCCTTAGGCACATACACCCCAGAATTCCCAAGGTGTACCTTCTTACTGTTATGGATGCAGCAAACCAAGACATTAAAAAGTATTAGGGTGCCAACATGGAAGGCTACAGAAGCAGAGGGACAAAAGAGGCATCTCAATTGGCAGTCACCTTTAGTGAAAAAACTCCAACAGCCCATCAGAGACCTGGTAACACCAGACCTGCTAAGAGGATGGTGTCTATAGCTATAGGTATAATCTGAGGGGGCTCTAGAAGCCTGATTACCCCAAAGTGGCCTACACCTCCAGGACCCTGTCCACTGTACAGGCCTGAAAGCCACTGGAAAGCAGGCTTTCCACTGAAGGAAGGAGAGAACACCTAGCTCAGGAATGATGGCCACTGAGCAGGCCTGGAAACTTGCTACAGTGTCTGGCATAGCTCACCATCACCCCAACCATCTCCAGGTGAATATTAGGGCACTGGAATCCATATTAGGGCACTGGAACCCAAATTAACACAGATGCCAGCCATTTGGTTCTGGCCATCCATGTTGGAATATAGCTTTTTTGTAATTCAAGTTGCTAGGAGTTAATTCAAAATGTAAATGCAGAAGGTTATATAGAAAGATGATGGAAGAAGCCAGAAAAGCACAGAAAAGATGTAAAGAAAGTTGTTAGGAAGGATGCAAAGGGCAAAATGGTTTTGTATAGGAAGGAATCTTGTATGATACATTTTTGTCCCGCAATAAAATAAATGGTTACTTGAAGGAAGGTATAGGACAAAAAATAAAGGGTTCGTGCATGTTGAAAAATGGTATGTCATAGAATGGTATATGGAACTAAGGAGATTTAATAAGCTAGAACTCATTTCCTAATCTGGACATCAGAGGCTGAGAAAGCCTTTGACCAATTAAAACAAGCCTTAATTGCACTGGCTCTTAGTATTTCCATAGGAAAGACATTTAACCTTTATGTGTCTGAAGAAAAGGAATGGCTCTGGAAGGTCTAACCCAAACCCAGGGCGAGCTCAACAACCTGTAGGCTACCTAAGCAAAGAACTTAATGTGGCAGCTGAGGGATGGCCAGCCTGCCTAAGAGCAATGGCAGCAGTAGCGTTGAGAGTCTCAGAAGCTATTAAGCTAACAATGGGGAAAAAACCTAACTATGTATACTCCATATAATGTGGCAGGGCTGCTATCCTCTAAAGGGAGCCTCTGGCCGATAAACCGCCTTCTTAAATATCAGGCCTTATTATTAGAAGGAGCTGCAATCCACTTAAAACCACATTCTTCTCTGAACCCAGCTATCTTCCTCCCCGACAGTGGTGAGGAATACAAACATGATTGTGAACAAGTGGTAATACAAACCTATGCAGTCAGAGAAGACTTAAAGGAAACCCCTGTAGAAAACCCAGACTGGGCTGGGCTTGGTGGCTCAGTCTGTAATCACGCGCTTTGGGAGGCCGAGGTGAGTGGATTGCCTGAGCCCGTGGGTTCAAGACCAGCCTGGGCAACTTGGTGAGACCTCATCTCTACAATAAATCAAAAATTAGCCGGGTGTGGTAGCGCGCACCTGTAGTTCGGGCTATTTGGAAGGCTGAGGCGGAAGGTTCACCGGAGCCCAGCAGGTCAAGGCTGCAGTGGCGAGCAGCGGCCACTGCACTCCAATCTGGGTGACAGAGTGAGACTCCATCTCAAAAAAAAAAAAAGAAAAGAAAAGAAAAGAAAACCCAGACTGGATTCCCTTTACTGATGGAAGTTCATTTGTGGAACAAGGGATCCATAAGGCAGGGTACACAATAGTCACTTCCAATGACATTGTTGAAAGTGAGCTTCTTTCCTCAAATACAAGCACTCAGCCAAATTAACTGCTCTCATAAGGGCCCTCGAATTAAATCAACGGAAGTCAGTAAACATCTATACTGACTCCAAGTATGCCTTTTTAGTCCTTCACACCCATGCCACTATTTGGAAAGAAAGACTTTTTCTTACAGCTAATGGATCCCCCTATTAAATATCATCGGGAGATTGTCAAACTATTGTCTTCAGTCTTCTCTCTCAGGAAGTGACAGTAATATGCTGTAAAGGCTATCAAAAGGGAACAGATGAAATAGCTGAATGAAATAGACTAGTGGATCTACAGTCAATTTAGTAGCAAGGAAAACTCAGATTTCTGATTCATTTGATGCCCCTCTGATTTGAGAGGGCCCTCAAAAGATATAGAACTCCAAAATTCTCCTGCAGAGATAGAATGGGCTATATCTTGGGGATACGTTTTTCAGTCTTCAGGATGGTTGCAATCAGAGGAAGACAAACTTCATCTGCCAACTTCCTGCCAATGAAAGGTTCTTAAAACCCTCCATCAGACCTTTCACTTTGGAAGAGATAAAACTTTCCAACTCACCCAAAGGCTGTTTTCAGATTTAAAAAATCTATGAGAAACGGTCAAATGGGTTGTTAGCATTTGTGAGACTGTGCCTTGCAAAACCCCTCAATAGGCAAATTCTTCCCCCTAAAATGCAAAGAAAGGGAAGTTACCCAAAGGAGGACCGGCAAATAGCCTTTATTCATATGCCAAAAATAAGAGGCATCCAGTATCTCCCCTTGTATGGGTAGATACTTTAACTAACTGGATAGAAGCATTTCCATGTCAGATGGAGAAGGCTTCTGAATTGATAAAAGCATTGCTCAATGAAATAATCCCTTGCCTTGGATTACCAAAGTACCTCCAGTGCACAATGGTCCCTCCTTCAAAGCACCTGTCACCCAAGTAGTCTCAAAGACATTGGGCAATCTGCACTCTGCTTGGAGCCCACAATCCTTGGGGAAAGTAGAAAAAATGAATGACATCATCAAAAGGCACCTCAACTCCCTTGGTCCACTCTCCTTCCCATCGCCCTTCTTCTTTTTTTTTTTTTAAATTGGAAATGGAGAAATATATTTTTAAATAATTTACAGTTAAACAAGGAACCATACTCTGATATCCAAGCCATTTAAAGACACTACAGACAAAAATTTACAGGCTGATATTCCTGATAATTATAAATGTGAATATTCTCAACAAATGCTGACAAACTGAATTCAACAACACATTAAAAGAATCACACATCAGCATCAGATCAACCAAGATTCATCCCTGTAATGCAAGGATGGTTCAACATACATACATCAATAAATGTCATATACCACATTAACAGAATGAATGATAAAAGCCATATGATCATCTCAATAGGCACAGAAAAAGCAGTTGACAAAATTCAACATCATTTCATGGAAAAAAAATTCTCAACAAATTAAGTATAGAAGTAATGTACCACAACAGAATAAAGGCCATATGTGACAAGCCAATAGTTGTATCATACTCAATGATAAAAAGTTGAAAGCCTCTTCTCTAGGATGAGGAACAAGACAAAGATGCCCCCTCTCATCATTTCTACTCAACATGGTACTGAAAGTCCAAGCCAGATAAATGAGGCAAGACAAAGAAATAAAAGGCATTCAAATCATAAAGAAAGAAGTAAAATTGCCTCTATCTGCAAATGACATACTCTTATATATGGCAAAACCTAAAGACTCTATCAAAAAACTGTGGGAACTAATAAATGAATTCAGTAAAGTTGTGAGCCATCGCCCTTCTATGTATTAGAAATACTCCATCAAAACTGGGGCTAGCTCCTTTGAAATGGTGTACGGACAACCTTTCTTAATCACTGACCTCTTGCTGGACTAAGAGACCTCAGACTTAATTATGTTACTTCTTTGGCCTACTTTCAACACAAATTAAGACAACTAACAGAGGCCCAACCCTGGGACCTAGAGCCACCCCTGTTAAGTCCAGGATACTTGGTACTGGACTTCTGTATCCACTTTGGACCCAGATGGGAAGGACCCTATACTATTCTTCTTTCCACCCCATCAGCAATAAAGGTTACAGGTATTGACTCTTGGATCCATCACCCTAGAGTGAAAGTGTGGAGTTCAGGAGAAGTTGCCTCAGCTGAAGAGCATACAGAATTAAGATCGTAAAAGATACTGCCTATGGATTTCCTCCTGATGTTTCTACCTATACTTGCTGCCTTTGTTTTCATCTTGATTTGTACCATTAGACATCTCTGTCAAGGACCCCTTAATCCTGAGCGTTCATGGGATTGTTTTCTTCCCTAGAAGTCTCCCTCACAGGAACAAGCAAAATGCTTACTCTATCTTGCTTCCTGTTTTTAGAAGCATTAGTCGTAGCTTCTTATAAACACACTCTCTCACCCTACTTATGTGGCTCAACAGGGTAATTATTCAAACATTGGATATGTTCACGACAGAATGTGGAGGAACATGCGCATTATTAAATGAAACTTGTTTCCATGTTAACACTTCCTCCCAAATAAAAGAAACTTTACAGGTTATAAAACAATAAAATCATTGACTTTTTACAAAAACAGGCAGCTTCGGGACCCAGTTGGTTACAATCTTTTTTATCCTCTCTAGGGATTTCCAATATATGGACAAGGGTTTTCCCTTAATAGCTCCTTTTTTTGTATTGCTTGTGTTTGGTCCGTGTATACAGTTTACCTTCTTGTAAAGTTTGTTTCTTCTCACCTAGAGGCCACCAAACTCCAAATGGTGAGGCAGATGAAACCTTATATGGAAGCTTCTTTCTACCCAGGACCTTTAGATCACTCTCCAGAGGATCCCTAGCTGCCGACCCCATATGACACCTATAATCAGCAGGAAATAGAGCCCATATGACGCCCATGATCAGCAGGAAGTAGCCAGACCAGTCATCGTCATCATCCTTACTCCCTAACAGCAGTTAGGATTATTACTCCAGATGGGGAAATGAGACAGGAGATGGCTAGAGAAAGGCTATGCAGTCAGGCGGGTCCTCTGGTAACAGTGTAGCCTCTCAGGCTCAGCATTGGTAAACAAGCTGCCTGCAAGCCCCGCAAGCTAGAGTTTAAATACTCACTGCTGGGATCAAAGAGCAACCAATCAGCTCACCATTAGGGTCCTACCTCCTGCCGATTGGTCCTTAGTACTGATCAATCAGAACAGCTAAGTGCGGGCCGATCAGTTCACAGATAGTGCTAGCCAGTTGGCTTGGACTTAGGGCTATATAAGTACCAGGTTTCGGCTCCAAATTGGCAACCCTTTGGGTCCCCTCGCACTGTGAGAGTTTTTCTGTCCTCTCAATAAATCCTGCTTTCTCACTTTCTGACTGCCTGTGTCCCTCATTCTTCCTGGGCATGAGACAAGAACCTTGACCTGAACAGTTACGACCTGAAGAGCTGCAGAAGATCATCAGAACTGAAGAGCCATGCACCCCAGAGGCTGGCTTGCCAGCTGACAGAGCTGACTGAACTAGGAGAGCTGCTGGAAGGCGAGACTCCTAAGTTCACTGAGACACTCCAGGGGCAAGGCTTGCCAGCCCACCAAACCAGCAACACTCTCAGGGTTTGGCTTGCTAGCCCATTAGAGCCAACACTTCTGGGGCTAGGTTTACCAGCCTCTCCAGATGACCCTTTCTGGGGCTTGGTTGGCTGACCCATTGAACTAATACTCTCGAAGCCCAGGCTGACCTGAAAAATCCATATCAAAATTGGGGTAATTACCATATCCATCACGTAATTTTTGTTTATTTTTATTTTTATTTTTGTTTGAGACAGGGTCTCACTCTGTCACCCAGACTGTAATGCAGGGGCACTGTAGCCTCAAACTCCTGGACCTAAGCAATCCTACCAGCTTGAGCTCAGTTTTCTCTCATTTTCCCAAGTAGCTGGGATTACAGGTGTGCACCACCACTCTCAGATAATTTTGGGGGGCTCAACTGATTATCCTGCCTTGGCCTACCAAGTGTTGGGATTACAGGGCGCTACCATGCCTGGCCCATATTCATTATTTTAAACGTATGTCCAAATCTTCTATTCTGGGAGAGTTCATACTCAGCAATTTCATCTCAGATGCATTCCATCTAAATTGCTCATTTAATTTTGATTCAGTTGGTGAGGTTACTAAGTAAACAAACAAAAACCCCTTTAAATCCTATATTTCCAACAGAAATGTCATCCCAGGGGGAGTCTGGGCAGGATCTGGGGCAGCCACTTCCCGGGCCATGCAGAGCCAGTCTTAAGCAGCGTTGTCCAGTGGTATTCCTTTATCTTTGTGTTACTCAAGTATCATTCTCTGTGCAACTAAGATGTAAAAACAATTGAGAAACATTTCTCTATGATTCTAGAAGCTAATAAAAATGCCATTCTGGGATAAGTGATTCAAAAGGGGATGTAAATGCAGCTGTTTCAAATTGTGTAATTCGCTAAAGGTAAGTTTTAAAGTAAATAAATTAAAGAGTACTGAAGACAAAATTTCACCTGTTGTGTGTTTATTGTTATACTCTTAATGTTGTAGACAAGGCATTTTGAATAAAGATAAGTGTAAGCTATTTTTGGAAATGTATTAATTGAAAATTTATGCATCTATTACTTTAAAATTATTTTGTTAAATAAAGTTATCTTCCCGATTGCTTACGAAAGCATGAGAGTGTATCTCACTAATCACTTAAATAGTTGGGAATCAACTCTCTTCTTTCTTCAGTCCAAACCTCTGATAATCTTTCTGCACTGATTATTCAAATCTAAGTTTCCAAATAAACTTAAGGCTAGGCAGGCCTGACTCAATTTCTTAGACTTAAGGTCAAACTCAAAGGTAAAATTCTAAAACTCTAAGAGTTTTCACTAGTCTTCCAACAGGTTCACAACCTACATTCCCCATAACTCCATCTCTGACTAGCCTAGGAGCTTACACTGTTTCTGCTAAATTCACAGTCATGTATTCCCAAAATACAGTGCTAGAAAAATACAGCACTAGATGACAGGAGAAGCAGAGACAATGACATTCTATCTATATGTAAAGTCAAACCCCTTTAGGCCAGAGCAATGGGGACATGTTAATTAGCAATAAGATTAATGCAACATAATAGGGCATACCTAGGACCTAATCAACAATATATACAGGTATCTAAGTCCTATCCCCAACCCTGAATTTAACATGCACAGCCAAATCTCAAAAAATAAGCCATAATCTGTATTAAGCATGTTTATGGAAAAAAAATTAACTCTCCTTGGCTCCTTGGTGTTTTGGCATACTATAAAATCAATTATTAACATTTTAAGCTTATTTTTATTTTTATTTTTATTTTTATTTTTTTTGAGTGGAAGTCTCACTCTGTCACCCAGACTGGAGTGCAGTGGCCGCTCCCGGCCACCGCAGCCTCGACCTGCTGGGCTCTGGCGATCCTTCTGCCTCAGCCTTCCAAGTAGCCAGAATTACAGGCATGCGCTACCACGCCCGGCTGATTTTTTGATTTATTGTAGAGATGAGGTCTCGCTGCCCAGGCGGGTCTCGAACCCGCAGGCTCAGGCAATCCACTCACCTCAGCCTCCCAAAGGCGCGGGATTACAGGCTGAGCCACCGAGCCCGGCTTAAGCTTATTTTTAAAAAGACTTTGCCAAAGAGTCAAAATTCATCATAAAATGTAAGGAAAGATTGTCTTAGATTTTTAAATGCAATCAAACTGATCAAGTGTGGGCTAAGAGAAAGATAAAAAATTACTTATAACCAAGAGTAAAACATGCTAAAGCATTTATAGTTACCTATATAGTTAAGTAAAGAAACTTATTATTCAACTCTCACCTGAAACACCAAGGGAGAAAAGGCATAGATGCCTACTGGCTACTAATTTCCATGCCCAAATAAGAAATGGAGACGTGCTTTGAATCTTATTTTTACCACAGTAATAATTTTGTTGTATTATCTCTATTATCTCACCCAACCCACCTCAGCAAAACCAGAGTGCTATGCATAAGCAGCTGATCAGTATTAGACGTTCAATTCAAGGATAAGAATTTGTAAAAATTTTGTGTCTATCCAAGGAACAAATTAAAAATTTTGGCCTTATCACCACAGTGTTCTAACTGAGTAGGCAATGTGTGAAATCACAGCTGATTCAGTTGTCTTGGAAACTGACTATCAATTCAAGATGGGTCTCTATTTCTTATCACTGTCTGTATTCTGGGCAGCACACATCTTCAGAATACTTAAGGGACAGGATAAGAGGGAAATAATGTAATAAATTTTCCATTATATCTCACATTACCACTGAAAGCAGTATCAAACAAGCAAATGCTATTTAACTGCTCAAATTATACAAAAGAACATTTGTTTATATGCTTTTCTTTCTTGGATGCCTTTTAGTTTTACATAAAACCCATTTTGCTTTAAAGGCAAGAAAAAAAAAGATTAGTATTATCTCTTACCAGACCCATGAAAAGGCCAAAAACCAAGGTGGCTATGATGAAAAAGACATAAGAACACCAAGCAGGAATTCCAAGAGTCACTGTGAAATAGTTGTGAAGATGCTGTAATCAGAAGAAAAAAAATATTTGTGATGAAGACTAAAAATAATCTCCTTCTCTAGCTGTAACTCAAGTCTGCAACTTATCTCTATGTATATAAGCTTCTACAAAGGTTTATGTATCTAAATGATTCTTTAAAACTAAGTCAAATTTTATAATATTAGATAACCAAGAGTAATAATCAAGGTCATATCTAATAACAGTTATACTTCCTTAGAGTTCATGATCTGGATGTAATCTGGTAGAATTGTTTTGCTAGTCCTTTCTTCCATCAGAATAGATTTTTTTTTTTTTTTTGGTCCCTTTCCCCTAATAATTATAAATACTTCAATCTTTACTTATTGACATCAATTTTAAAAACTAAACTACTTGGGCCTTCATCAATTTTTAAGCAAAACTAAATACTATGTACCAAACACCAATCATTTAAAATGTCTCCATACCTCCCAGTTTTAACCAGACTTTCATTGCTCTACTCCTACTCAACCTTAGCAACCTAGCTAAATTATCATAAAACATAAAAGTGTAATATCAGACAGAAGAAACTGTTTTTCTGGTTAATTCACTGTGAGTAAATGAGATTTTTTTCACCAATCTTTGAGTACAGTGTACATCTCTTCAGTCTCACTATTCCCTGGGACTATTTGATGACAAACACTTTAAAAATAAATGAAAAGAGAGAATCTTAGTTAGCAATTACAGATATGAACCTGCCGATTTAAAGTCAAAGTTCACTTAGATTAGAGGTGCAGGAGCCATGCCTCCTCAGAATAATTTACCTATCTGTTTAGACCCTTACAGTTTCAAAACTGCTGTATAAGTATCTGCCAATTTATCTTACTTGTATGGTTGGGATGAATAATCTGCAGTTTGGGGGTAATGTGCAGTTTTAAGTCCTTCTCAACAGTATCTTATGCCCTTTCTGCAAAATAAATGACTTATAAAACCTTCAGGAAACTTTTAAGGTTTTTATAGATTTAGTTAAATTATTTGCTTTTGAATCATTGCATTCTGATTCAAATGCATCAGTATTTTCAAAACACCCTCTTATTTTAATAAGTTACACTTCAATTTTCTTGTATCAACTTATTCTTTGAGGGATTTATTTGAGCTTCTTAGAGAAACCATGCCATCTTGTGGTCTTTGAGGTAATTATTACTAGAGGCTCATTACCAAGTTGTGTTTTCACAACTGCAGACACAAATCTTTATGTTTAATTTGTCTGAGTCCACAATGGCTTTAGAGCCCCCTTATAAGTGTTAGAATTTTTGGAATTAGGTACTTGAAGTTTTACTGTATATATGTCTCCAAAGGAATAACTGAATAAAACAAATTCAATTCAGTTTTACATTTTTTGTGTTTATGTTTCTTTAATCGCCAGGCAAAGTGACTTGTAGAAAACACTGATTCTTGTGTTATATGTGCTCACTACAAGGAAGTAACCTACTCTGCTTACTGGAAATACACAAAAATGTCACCTGATGGGCTTAATACCTTATACTATTATACTACTGCACTAGATGATTATATTAAAGTTAATTTTTGGCTACATACAGATTTGGGTGAAGAGACTAAATGAAAACATCATCATAACAGAATAAATGAGAAGAACATGTAAATGAGTAGCCAGATGAATTTAAAAAACAGAACCAGGCCAAGGCCTCAATGGATTTTTCTCCCCAGAAAGGCGAGCACTCCCTCTGGAAGTCTGAACTATTGCAGGCCAAGCACACCCACCCATCCAGCCCAGTGTTACACAGTCTCATTGAAAGCTGGACTGGCCCAAAAAGACAGAGTACATTTGGATGTAGAGCTCACCTGTATCACAGGACACACTCTGAGGAGTTCTGGGACGAGCCCATTATCCCCAGATCAGAACTTCCCACGTATCTTCCCTTAGTGGGAATAGCTAAGAAGGACTCCTCAGTGACAGCCAATGGTTCACATTTGCCTTTCACATTATAATTCTCAACACCTGCAAAAGGTTCAACCTTTCAGCCTCTTGTAGGCTCTACGAGAGGTACCTTGTAGATGTGTACCATCTCAATGTAACATTCTACAAGCCATTCAGGATATTTTGAAAACATATAGATATTTATGAAAAAAATTAAGAGAATAAATATACCATCTAAATTATAGGGGAATGTTTTCAAGTTTTAAAATACACTCTGTTATTCTCTAGTTTAAACATTCATGGCCTTTGATTCTCAATATCAGTATTTAGAAAGTCATTAATCCTCTTACATGTCATCCTAATCAAAATGGAAGGTAGTATCCATCACACAGATTATCCCCCTAAGGATGTATAATACTTTATTTTAGCAAAAATTTGCCATATGCCTGCATCCTTTAATAACAATAGTAACATTTAGGAGAAGTAAGTTACATCCTATATTACCTCAGTGAATAGCATAGATTCACCCAATCTAATAAAATAATGTGGGTTTTTTTTGTTTTTTGTTTTTTTATAAAATAATGTTTAAACACATTTTTTAACTAAAATTTCTCTTTAGCAATCAGTGAAGGCCATGACCAACTTCCACCTAAGCTGCAGAAATGATTCATCTCTTCATCTGCATTTACCAGACTTTGTACTAATGTTTTGCTGTCAATGCCGCCTGACATCCGCCTGTTGCAATTATCCTGTTGAATTAGACATTATAATGTTATATGTATAAAGCCCAGAAAGTTATCAAGCTATGTGGCTTTATCAACCTTCAGTGTCAACATACTGCAAAAGGCAGAATTCCTGACTCTCAATTCCCACTTTGTAATTTATAATTCTCATTAACCTTGATTACGCTTCTCAATAGTGTTAAGAAAATAGCAGAAGAAAAGCACACTATCTGGAAAGAGACAAAATACTAGTTACTGTGTAATTTAAGAAAAAAAATACCAAAAAGGTTAAATTTTAGCCAAAAAAGCCTGAAGCCAAGTTTCTGATTAGCCTCTGTTGTAAAAAACAAAACAAAACAAACAAACAAACAAAAACCCTGTATTAGGTATTCTACCTTACAAGGCAGAATATATAACTGAGAAACTGGGATACAAAGGATTATTCTTAAGTTTCCCTCCACATTTATCAATGTGCATGAGAAACAGAAAAAGAGCCTTCACAAACTCCTTGAATACTAAGTTCCAAAGATGACACCATAACCTGTAATCATAACTTAGAAAAGACATACTTAGGGAGACTCACTTCTAAGATTTTTAAAAATATCTTGTACTATATTTAATTCCAGAGAAGAATTTTATTAAATCTGGTTGGATTTAGTCCCCCGCAACAGAGAAGAACAAAACATTATAGAACATATTCAAGTTTATATAATCATTCAACAATTCAACCTAAGTAACAATTCTGAAATTATCCAGTGAAACTAAATAATCATATATAGTAGGTATCTATAAATTTTTTATTAAAGGCCAGACTGTAAATATTTTAGGCATGTGGGTCACAACTCTCTGTGTCTTTGCCACAACTACTCAATTCTACCATTGTAGCATGAAAGCAGTCACAGATAATAGGTAATGAATGCGGTAGTGTTCCAATAAAACTTTATTTACAGAAACAAGTGTCCCTACAGGTTGTAGTTTGCTGACTACTGACATGTAGAACTACTTTCAGGCTCAGACAATCTTTTATCTATAGGGAGATATGCCAGTGTGAAAATAAGATAAAGTAAAACCATATAAGCCCTTTTGCTTTGAGAAAGGACTTTATCACTGATCTAAGAAAATCTGACTTTAATACATTAGTTACAAGGCAATGTTCAATTTATGCCCTTCTAAGCAAAAACATTACCAATGGGAACCAAATATGAGAACCAAATATGTCACGAGTCAGCAAACTACAACCTGTGGGGACACCTGTTTCTGTAAATAAAGTTTTATTGGAACACTACCGCATTCATTCATTACCTATTATCTATGACTGCTTTTATGCTACAATGGTAGAATTGAGTAGTTGAGACAAAGACACAGAGAGTTGTGACCCACATGCCTAAAATATTTTCAGTCTGACCTTAAAAAAGAGTAGTTGTGTGGTTTAAGATGTGAGATTATTAAAGTATTTGTAAATGTTTGTTTTCCTATTGTTTAAAAGCTATATTTTAATACCTAAAAACCTCTCTGCAAATATAAGGATTTTAAGATTACGCACCCATATCTTGCCAGAGATGCTAAAAAGACCAGCCATTCCAGACATCCTAAAAAATAAAAAATAAAGAGGAGAATCATTAATCGTTTATGCTATTTTTAAATATCAGGTCAGAAGGATTGCTTCTTCTTCTTCTTGTTACACACTGTCCTCTCTTCCTGGATTCACTTCTATTCTTATGGAGTTAAATTCTGTGGCCATCATTTGAATCACTCTGCGGCAAATACACTTCAATTCCTTGTCCTATTCTCCTTTCATTGTATCTACCTGGCAAAAACTTCAACCCTGAGCAACTGAATGTCTCTGGGGAAAGCTTACATTGCCAGCTGACATTTCTTGCTGCTTCACAGTCCTAAACCTAAGCAAACACCCAATACTACCTACACATACTGCATTTTTTAGGCTCTGAGATAGTCGCTCATTTCTCCTTTTCCTTCTCTTCAAAGCGTACACATCCTCCCCTCCCATGTACTCTCAGCAGAAAACACTCCTCATAATGTGAAATTAGAAGGCATCATGTGATCTCTATCTTCCCACCCCCAAATCTGAGTGTGGTGTATACCTCCATCCACCTTCTCTTATTGCACCAAGAATGTCTATCTGCCCTACCGCAGTCCAATTCCTCCACTTGTGCCTTGGATCCTGTCCCTTTTATTTTGCTCATGAATTGGTTCTTTCTCTCATCCCTTCTTCCTACATGAGCAATTTCTCCCTCTCTGCTGGACCAGTCTCATAAGCATGCAAACATGCTCTACTCTCTCCTATCTTTTAAAAAGAGCATCCCTAGACTCATATGACCCTCCAGCCTCATAAACAAATTTCTCCAAAGAATTGTCTATATGGGCTGTTTTTTGGTCTTAACCATGCCTTTAATACATTCAAACCTGGCTCCTATCCTCTGCTGCATTATCACTACCCGTCAAGGCCATGATGACTTCACCTTGCTTGCAATGTCCATGTCTCAGACTTCATCTTTCTTCACCTCTTGGTACCATGGGACACAAGGGACTATTCCCTCCTTCTTGAACACTCTTACTTGGCTTCTGGAAAGTGGCACATCCCATAAAACCAGTGAGGGTTTCATGCTACCTCACCGGTACTCATTTTCAGTTTCCTTTTGATGACTCTCGCTCAGCACAACTTCTTAATTTGGGGGTAGCTCATGGCTCAATTCCAAGCACTCTTCTCTTTTTCCTTCTCTCTAGGTGTTCTCAATTCTAAGGCTTTAAACGTCATCTATACGTTTTATATTTGTGTTCCTGAAATTCTCCAAGGAGATCCATCTCTATGTATCCAATTTGACAATTCTACAAGTCTGCACTGTAAACCCAACAAGTCCAATACCAAATCCCTAATTTTCTCTTGTCCAAAACAGTAACGAGTACCAAGGTCCACCAAGTACTCAAACCAGAAACTCAGATATTTTTATTTGCAAATCCTTCTCCTTCACCTTGGCCAAGTCTATCTTCAAAAGGTATTTTAAAACCACCCAGTCTCTCTGTTGCCACTGCTACTACCTGATACAAGCTAAGCTACCTTCCCAAGCCTGGACACCATAACAGCCTTCTAGGTGGTCTCACCTCATCCATTCTTGCCTCTCCAGTCTCCTCTCCTGAGAGTCAACTTCTCCCTGCATGTACTGAAAACCTCCAGCATCCTCCCTGAGGCCACAGGCTCCCCATGATCAGCCAGGGAAATTCATGTTCCTTTTCTGGTCTGCCTCTCTTACTCAGCTCATATCATGCTCCTTCTCACTGTGCAGGGCCCTGGACACAACTCTGCTCCTGAGCACACCAAGCTCTTTTCCAACAGGGACTTATGTGTCTGCCATATGCCTTCCTGGGGATATTCTTTGCCCTGCTCTTGACCTGGGTTTGTTCCTTCTACCCTTCAGATCTGACCTAGAGGACTTCCTTAGAGTAAGCTTGCCTAGCCCTTCCATCTAGAGCAGGTCCTTGACCCCACTGTTATTCTTTGTCTTTGTAAAGTATGTTGTTGTCTTTCTATCTATCTTTATCTAGACTACCATTCTTTGTATCTCTAGCTTTGTGCTTAATCTGTTTTACTCACTTTAAGTGAGGGAACCCTGAAAGGGAAAGGAGGAACCCTGTCTGTCTTGTTCACTGTTGAATACCTACCCACTAGAATAGCATCTAGCTAAATCAGTGTTCAAATATTTGTAGAATGAAATGCCAGAGGTGAATTGCTTTTAGAGTAAGCTATGTTTCCTGAGTATTACTACAGACACCACCAGATAATTTATTCCTGAAATATTGCACTATTTCCTTTTTCAGTAGGGATATTTCTTATACTTGTATATCCTAATAAAAAATACCTAACCAAGTATTATATAGTTTGCTATCATGGCCAGAAGTTACCCCAGCAGTATCCTGCTAGGTGGCCAAAGACACCATAAGTTTATTTTCCACATAACATTTTATTAATGAACTATAATTCAAGAAGAAATTATTCCTCCATCTTACCAATAATTAAAAAAGGAAACAAATAGCAAATGGTGTTCAATGCCATATTTTGTAAGGAGAAAAGTCATCATGGCTTAATGAAAAAGCTGGAAAAGAGGCTTTCTATAACCCACCCAAATCTATCTACTTAATTCCCAGTATACTAAAACCTAACTGAAAGATATGTGGGTCACAAAACCAGAAACACCACATGGAGAAAATACGGCCATGTCTCTAGTCTGGGTAACCAGAAGCAAATATGAAGAGAAACATAGGCTTTCAAGGCCCACAACCTGCTAAATTAAAGCCCCTTGTTTTATTAATAACATCTTGTCATTAAAAAATTAATAGGTTACGTTAGAGAAGCCGGGGATTTCCAGCCAGTCAGAGGTTCAACAGATTGCCATTTCTTCTCTAAGATATAATTCTGCAGGTCTTCGAAGATTCCTGGGCCACGGTAACGGCGGAATATCCCATCCTTTGCACTATAAATTATGAAAACAAGTAGAAAACAAATCCATTAAAGCTGCAGGTGTTATTAGTTATTTCTGTGAATTTCACTTGAACTTTAAATTGGCTCAAATGAAAAAAAAATTACAATTAGGCATAAATCAGAAAGCATGAATAAGCTTTAATCTATTAAAAGTAAGAAAACCCCAAACTGAAAGCATTAACCATTCTATTTTATCACTGCACAATTAGTGATTAAAAGCAAAGTTCTTGGCAGCATTTAATATGCCAAGCTACTTTTTATGATTTTTGCTACCAATTACTTCAATTTTTCTTTTACAATAGCCAAAATAATCAATTTTTTGTTATTAAGATACAAAAAATTGTATCCACATTTCCAAATTTATGTCATTAATGTCACTCCCTTCAAAAATCAACCAAAAAAACTTGGTCATATGCCCCCCGCCTTCAACTTCACTCCCTCTTGCCTTCTCACCACAATCAACGTTCTCAGGGAAGGAGTATTACCATTTTCTCCTCTTTATAACAAAGTCATTACTTGGTGTAATTGGGGATTCTGCTCCCACAACTCCACTGAAACTGTTCATGTTGGGGGTCTCCATAACTCCTAGATTGCCATATCCATTTCTCTTTCCTCCACCTGTCACTGGGGCATTGTCGACTACCGGACACCACTTCCTTTCTCCTTTGGCTTGGTTTTCATGACAGTAGCTCTCTGGACTTCTTCCTACTACTTCGACCATCCCTTCTCAGTTTCCTTCACTCACCATCTCCCTTTGCAGATGCCCCAGTATTGGCCAACCCCAGATTCTATCCCTGACCTGCTTCCCTTACCACTGTATGTGTTTCGCTGTTATTTCAACTGTTATCAATCTCAATGCTGAGGAATTCCCAGTATCTGTGTCCATTCTAGATCTTTCTTCTAGATACTGATATCAAACTGCCACCTAAATTTCTCCTTCTGGAATTAGCAAAGGCACGTTGCCTTTATGATTTTTGTCTCTGTCTTCCAAACCTAATGGCCCCTTATCTTGAAAGCAGGCAATGGCTTTTACTATTACACATGGTTTGTTGGTAGTCTTTATAGACTCTTCCTTTCCATGACTAATCAGTCACCAGGTCCCAGTGATACCACCTCCAAAGTATCTCTGGAACCTACCCCCTTCTCCTGTGTCTTTTGCCAGCCTCTACCTGAGCCTCTCTAGCCTCGTCATCCAGCATGAGCCAACTAACCTCATGGGCCAATCTCAAAGAACCAGTTACAGTTCTCAAAAGGTATCTCATTTTCTCCTGGTTTTTTGATGCTATCTCTTTTACCTGGAAATACCTTCTCCACCTTGTTGACTTAACCCATTCTTACTACTTGTTAAGAATTATCCCACCGTTTGTATCATGAGAGAAATCTTCTCTGATCCCTTCTGCCCACCTATCCCCAGCCTGAAATCAGGTCCTTCTCTGAGACACTCTAGGCACATGTCTCTTCTCATGCAGAGCAGACCAGTTTCTCTTTCAATGATAAGCTGAATTAGTGGTGCTCATGGAAAACAACTTGGATTCCCTAGTACATATCTACTGAAATCTCATCTTTTCAAGACCAAAAGATTATTTAAACTTACTGAAAAAATGCTGGGAGAGTAGTGACAAAGAAGCGGCCACTCAATCCTATAAGAAACATAAAAAAAGTTACAAGTCCAACCCAAGTGTTTAAGTTTCAAAAAAACCCAGAAAGCATTCTTGAGCTTGCTTTCATAATCACATTATTAAAATCATTACAATTATTGATTCACATTTACTATTTAATTTTTTACTTGAATAAATTTTATGTGTAGACATTTTTATTTAGCCAACACTTTCCAGTCACTGACAACTTGCTTATCTTGTGTCATCCTGGAATTTCCTGGTCTGTGCATCATTTGAGATTATATGGAGGCTGAAAGGACAAGATTTACAGTCATACGATCTGGACTAAATACTAACTTAACTTCCCTACATGCTAACTTTATGACTTTAGATTAATTACTTAAACTTTCTGAGTCTCAGTTACCTTATCTGTAAAATGTGTATACTACAGTCTAAATTGTTCTAAAATAAACTAGATCAAGTATGTTAAGGACTTAGCATGGTGCTAGGCATTTAGTGAAGAACTCAAAATTATTATATCAGTTATCAATTTAAAAACAATAAATTACATGAAACACTTAAAATCATGTACAATCTTCACACATTTATGGAATTTGTAAGTACCATGAAGAGAATATATATGTATGAACCATATTTTTTCAATTATTCTTGGCAAACCTTTACTGATCACTAAGCACATATCAAATGCTATGCTATGTGCATATAATGACAAAGATAAATAAACCCTCAGTCCCTCAGCAAATATTAACTAAGCACCTTCTGTTCCAAAAACTGTAGTAACTGCTCAAGTCCTAATGAGTAGATATGCAATCTCTGTTTTCACAAAGCTTATAGTCTAGTAGCAGAAGAAATAATTTAATCAAATTACCACAATCATAACCATAAACAGAATGATATCAAGAAAACAGGCATGCAACAAAAACCCAAATGAGTCTGAGTAAGAAATATCCCTGCCCTTTAAATGTTCACAAATAAACAATGTTTACAAATAAATAGCATTTACGTGAGAACCAAGAATGCGCAAAGAGAAGGAAAGCTAAAGGATTCTCCTGGCCAGCATGGAAAAACTATGGAGGCATCATTTTAACTTTCCTCATCTCTTCTGCCTTTCCCTTTCCTACTGAAGAACAATTTGAACAAAAGCAAATACCTATTCAAAATAAGTCGCTCAAAGTTTACATCTCTGTGACCACACACAATTCAAAATACTGCAGCTTTATTTTTAATAATATGAAATCTGCTTTTACTTGTTTTATAGATTAAATCCATAGTTAGCATAATAATATATGAACTAATGACGAGACTTCTCAAAGAAGGATTCTCTATTTTATTTCATAACAGACCAAGTGGATTCTAAACATCCCCATGGTACTTAAAAGGAAACACAGTACTCTGGGGTAGTAAAAGTCAATGTCACAAAAAAGAAACATATACTACATAAATTTGCCATTGCACACTGAAAAAAAAAAGCTGTACTGGTAGTAACAAAAACATAAGTGACCTGTAAAGAGGTCAACTGAGGATTGTAACAATGCCTCCATCTAAGGACATTTTCACCTCTGACATTGCCTGAAATTCTACCCTAGTGGAGAACAGGGATGCCCTACAGTGTACTTTCAACTCTAAATTGACAGGGGAAAGTTATTGCTATTCCTAAATGCTTAAAAATTGTTACACATTTTTAAAATAATTATCAAAAAGAGTGTCACATCTTACTTGGTTTAAAATAATTATCACAAAGAGTTTCACATCTCACTTCTTTCCTAGCTATAGATTATTTTGACCACCCAAAAATTTTATCTAAGGAGAGTTTTGATGTTAGGGAAGTATGTTTTATTTATATAGCTTTTTAAAATGGAATGAACAAAATAAATAGTAGTTTCTCACTTCTTAAAGTATTCTACTTAGATTTTATTTTTATCAGAATAAACAGTAAAGGTTTTTAATAAACTTTAGGTATCACTTAAAGCAATTTTTAAAAACATGCTCTTTAAAATCCTTCCTATGATCTTAGTAAACACTGGCTATGACAATAAATAAATTAGTAAATGAACAAATAAGTTAAAAATACTTTATAAATCACATTTAATTATATAATACCCAAAACAACATTTCCAGATACAGGAGCCAGCAGGACTAGGCTCAAACCCCATTTTTGCCTCTTATGAGTTTTAATCTGAGACAGTTAATTTATACTCTCAAAGATTCCGTTTTTCTTATTATAAATGAGCACAATTATTTATCTCATAGTATTTTAATATTAAATAGTTTTATATTTATACAGTTCATAGAATAAAGTGCCTCACATATAAGTATTAAATAAACACTAGCTATTATTTTCCATATTTAAATCTCTGATTAAATAGGAAGATGCAACAGATTTAGTCCCAAATCCTTTGGAATAAATTTAGTCCTAAATATTTTGGAAATTACACATTATTTTATAAAACAAATTGTATCTTTACAAATAAATGTACCCACAGAAATCAGTGAAAATAAGAAAAAAGAAACAAAGTAACAAATGGGCTCTGAGATTTTTCTGAATCTTTCCAGTTTGAGCTAAAATATAATAGAACACTTGTTTCCCAAATTGCTAGATTAAAAGGTATAATAATTTTATGTCTCTTGATATGAATTGCCATGTTGTTTTCCATGACTATTGTACCAAGTTACAAGGCCATCAATTAAAGTTAACTGAAAATAAAGACCAACAAATTGTATCACCTTAAAATTTATTTCATATATGTTTCTTTGTTACTACTTCCTCAGATGACAACCCATATGGAGTATTAATAATAAGGCTGTAGCATCCAAATGAGGTATGAATTTGGTTTGCTGTCAAAATTTTATTCTTTCACTTAAGGGTGTATTCAGTAAAATCAACAGCAACAAAATCCAGAACAGCCAGAGTTGTCCTTGGATTGTGGCACACTACTAAACCTATATAGATCTAACAATACAAGAAATTCACCTCAAACAAATAACACTTGTGAGAAGCTGAACGACATCAGAAAGTTTTGGGTATCATTTCAGTACTCCAAAATGTTTTCTACCCTTGATATTGATGCTATGAGGTGTTGGAGATTTTTTAATTACCTAAAAGCTAAAACATGACCACCTTAGAAGAGAAGCACCATCTGAGGTCACGACTTCAGGGTTTAAAAACAAATCCAGCATGAGTCTTGATAAGGAATGTGAAAAGCATATCAGCAGCTTGTTTCAGGGTTTACATAACAGCTCACTGCAAGAACTTCAAAAAGTGTGGAAAAAACAAGTGTACCCCTAAGCCTTTAAAAAAAGACAGAGTTTGACTAACAAAAACTTTCCCAAATTTCTGCATGTCTTTTCTACTTTAGGATGAAAATTGGCTGGGCACAGTAGCTCATGCCTATAAACCCAAGACTTTAAGAGGTTGAAGCAAGAGGCTCACTTGAGATTAGGAGTTTGAGAACAACCTGCACAACCCAGCAAGAACCTGTCCCTACAAAAAAATTGTTTAAAAAATTAGCCAGGCTTGATGGCACGCACTTTTAGTACTAGCTACTGAAGAGGCTGAGGTGAGAGGACTGCTTGAACCCAAGAGTTTGAGACTGCAGTGAGCTATGATGGCACTACTGCACTCCAAACCAGGTGACAGAGAGAGCCCTTATATAAAATAATAAAGTTAAAATAAAATAAAGACTGCAGTGCAACATAAAAAGGGCATAAATCCAGGATGCAGAAAATTTTTAATTTCATATCTGAAAACTTATCTTAAACACATTTAGCAAAAAAAAGTGTAAAGAAAGAAAAATTATGGCAGATAATTATATTGTGACATGCAAGAACACAACAGAAGCTATTTAAGTTCAGTATTAAGAAAATAGCTAGTAGCTTTTGTTCTACTCGTTTTTGTTCTACTATTTACTAGCTCTGTTACCTTGGTCACATTACTAAACCTCTCTTCGCCTCAGTTTTCTGATAAAGATAGAGATAAACAGTTTATCCTTCATAGAGTTGTTATGAAGCTAAAATGCATGCAAGTGTGTAACACAATTACAACCTGAAGTAAGTGCTCACTAAATGTTAGTTACTATCACCAACAAGAGCAGCAGTAGGAAAACACGAGAAAAAAGTAGAATCATTCTTACCTTTGAAACTGAAATAAAGTTGTCGAAAATAATACAAAAGATAATTTTACAAGTATTAAATTAAAAATATAACCCTAACTGAAATACTGTAGACTAAATTGGCATGTGTATGAAATTGGTGGTCTTAAACACAATACTTTTTGTTGTTTGTGCTAGGGGTCTAGCTTACCTCTAATCTAATGAAAGAGCCATCACCCACAGGTGATCTATGAGCAGCTGCTGTTTTCCTGTCCTTGACAACTAAGCTTATCTGCATGGAACAGAGGGTTCAAGAACATTCTAATTAAATTTAATCTCCCAAAGTTAACTCAACTGAAACATCACCTAATCTATGCAGTATTAAGTAGGCAATGTAATGTAACCTAATCTAAGGTCTGTCCTTTCCTTGACTTCTGTATCTTAGCTATAAAAATCCAACATGCTTATAATCTCTAGTCTTAATAATTCTGGAATCTTATTTTGTTTAAAATATCTAAACGAATCCCTTATTACATATGGAAAAGTTATAGGCATAACTAAAGTATATGCATGAACACTTCAAAAATTCTTATTTTCCCCTCTTTTAAAATTCATTACTATGGGGAAAGAACTGAAATTATTTCTTACCAGTACTCCTGTGGCGAGGCTATAAGTAAAATATCAGTGGAGACCTATAACCAAATAGAAATTTGAATACAGAAATATCCAGTAAGGTGCTCAACTGGGGGGAAGAGTAACCAGTATCAGTTCAATGGTTTTCTAATGATCATGCGGATGTTAGAGTTTGTAAAAATGAAGTAAATATTCAACTTGTTTCCCAGATAGGGGCAAACTGCCCTGGAGGCTTACAGTTTGTTAGTATCACACAGGACTCCCTCTCTTCATTTTGCTTCCAGATCCTCCTACCTCTTCCTTTCCCTTCTGTCTCTAGCTACTCCTTCTCTGCTGCAATTGTTTCTTTTCTTCTAAATGTTGCAGTGTCCAGATCTCTAGCACACTGCCCCTGGCTAATCCCAATTCTTCCAGTTTCTAATACCATCTACACTGATGATCCTCAAATTTACATCTCTAGCTCATTTCTACTTAGATGTCTAGTTAACATCCCAAACTTAACCCTGTCCCAACCTCCTCCTCAGTCTTCTCCATTTCCTCTCTTTTCACCATATCCTACAGCCAACCCATCAGGAAACCCTAGTATCTCAAATCCAACCACTTATCACTGCTGCTACAGGTCCAAGTTACCATCTTCTCATCTGGACTAATAATTAACCTCCTAAACTGTTCTCTCTACTTCCATTTCTGACTGCCTGCCATCATTTTTTTTTTTTCACACAGCAGTCAAAGGAATTCTTTTGAAACATAAATCATGTCTCCCCCCTGCTCAAAACTCCTGGTAGTTTCCCTTCATACTTCATATAAAATCTAAACTCCTTGCCATGGCCAACCTGACCCTATGTGGTCAGGTCCCTAGTTACCTGTCCATCCCTATTTATCTTAAGTACCTCACTGGCCATCATATTGTTCCTCAATTAAGCTATGTATACTCTTTTTTTCTTCTTCTTCTTCTTTTTCCGAGTTGGAGTCTCACTCTGTCACCTAGATTGGAGTGCAGTGGCACACTCCCGGCCACCGCACCCTCAACCTACTGGGTTCCAGCGATCCTTCCGCCTCAGTCTTCCAAGTAGCTGGAACTACAGGTGCGTGCTACCACCCCCAGCTAATTTTTTGATTTATTGTAGAGATGAGGTCTCGCCAAGTTGCCCAGGTGGGTCTTGAACCCGTGGGCTCAGGCAATCCACTTACCTCGGCTTTCCAAAGCATGGGATTACAGGCTGAGCCACTGAACCCAGCACTATGTATACTCTTATCAGCACAAGGTGTTTGCTCTGTATGGAATGGTCCTCCCACAAAGCTTGTGGAAGTGTCCTTCTTCAATCTATCAAGATCTCTGGTAAAACAGTCCTTCCCTGGCCATCCTATTTTTAAAGTGGTTCCCATCATTTTCTACATTTTTACCCTATGATATTTTTCTTCACGGCCTTTACCAGCATCTTACATTGTTTGCCAATTCATGTTTGTTACTATCAACCTCCTTCACTAGAATGAAAGCTCAGTGAGAAGCTAGGCCTCTGTCCTTCTATTCATCCCTTCATTACTGGCATCTAGATCAGGGTCTGGTGTGTGGAAAAAACTCAAACATTTGTTGAATAAACACATTATTTCTAATCCCTATTGAAAGATTAATTAAAGGTATTAGGTGCTGGGCTTGGTGGCTCAGCCTGTAATCCCGCACTTTGGGAGGCCGAGGTGAGTGGATTGCCTGAACCCGCGGGTTTGAGACCTACCTGGGCAACTTGGCAAGACCTCATCTCTACAGTAAATCAAAAAAATTAGCCGGGCGTGGTAGCACACGCCTATAGTTCCAGCTACTTGGATGGCTGAGGCGGAAGGATCGCCGGAGCTCAGCAGGTCGAGGCTGCAGTGGTCGGGAGTGTGCCACTGCACTCCAGTCTGGATGACAGAGTGAGACTCCAACTCAAAGAAAAAAAAATATATTTGGTTTGTAATTCAAAGTAAAATGATAAACTTAAAACAGTATAATCTGAAAATTAAGTATTCTGTAGACCACTCAAATAATCACGTATATAGAGTAAGTTTGTCTCCTAAACTTTATTTATGAGTTGCACTTTTAAAATTTTTATCACTTAAGAAAATGGTAGAGCATCTGTCTTTTAAAAACTGTTCTAATCCATAATAATTAATCATCTTTCTTTTGTTGGACTTTGCTTCTTCACTATTTCTATGGAATACCAGACTAAGGAGTTCTTTTCCTTATTCTTTAATGAGTATTTCAAGTACATATAGTTTAGATTTACTTGCCTGAGTCTAGGCATTCGAAACTAGCCTGGGCAACTTGCTAAGACCACATCCCTACAATAAATAAAAAAATTAGCTGAGCATGGTGGCACACACCTGTAGTTCCAGCTACTTGGAAGGCTGAGGCAGAAGGATAACCTAAGCCAAGTAGCTCAAGGCTGCGGTGGCCATGAGGGCAACAGAGTTAGACTCCAAATAAAAAAAAAAAAAATCCATTCACAATGTAAATAATAGCCATATTTTGTTGTTGTTGTTGTTGTTGTTGTTGTTGTTGGAGTTATTGATGATGACCATCCTGACAAGTTAAATCTATATTTTTAGAAGGAAAGACTATATACTATATGTGACCAAACATTAGATTTGTGAACCCACCACAAGGTTGTTTAATTATTTTAATTCAAATTGTGCTATAAATTCATGGCAGGTATACCAAATGACTGAAATGTGAATAGGCCAGCTGCATTTTTGAGAAACCTGTCATGCAATGTGCCTGGTGTCCACTAATTAACAAATCTTATGCCTGATTTTATCAGGCTCAAACTACTAAAGTTAAAACAAGTTTTCAGCAAAAATGTAATTGCAATGATTTGGTATCCAAACAGAAAAACTCATTATGGCAGCCAAAACCATGAACTAATAACTATAATTGACCATTTCTAAATAGAGAATGGGCAGGTGGCTTTGTTTCAAATGCTTCCAAAGATGGAAGCTGAGGACTCGTGGCTTTTAATAGAAATCTCTGTTCATGGGATTGTTGACACACCGATTTTAACATGGATCATCCATGTTAATTTGTTGTCTATGCAACTAGTACTTCATCAGTGTTTTTGAACTCACAGTTATAAAAAAAAGTGAATGGCTACACTTTTATGACTATCTTCTTATTTTTGATTTTATTTTTATTGGGTTTTGTTTGTTTGCTTCTTTTGGTTTTGAGACAGGGTTGCACTCTGTTGCCGAGGCTAGAGTGCAGTGGCACGATCATGGTTCACTGCAGCCTTGAATTCCTGGCCTCAAGCGATTCTTTTGCCTCAGCCTCCAGAGCAGCTGGGACTACAGATATACACTACCACACCCAGCTAATTTTTCTATTTTTTTGTGGGAGCCTGCTTCACTTTCCAGGCTAGTCTCAAACTCATGGGCTCAAGCAATCCTCTCACTTCAGTCTCCCAAAGTGCTGAGATTATAGGCGTGACCACTGTGCCTGGCCTTTTATCTTCTTTCTGTCCTTGTAAAAGGATATAGTAGGTAGAATTTGAATGTCAATAAACAAGATGACTCATAAAATGTAAAAGTAGCCAAATTTTAGAGATTTAGATCATGAAAGGTCAACTGTTCTTTCAAATTCTTAAAACATAACAAAGTAATTTTTAAATTACAAATATAAATTCGTTGTGTATATTTTTTCAGAATTTAAAAGTGTCTTCAATCTCTCTTCACTCTGGGGTGAAAGCAATTCTTTTTTTATTTTCCTTGTAAAAAATTACATCATTCACAGTAGAGATGGAATGACAGAATTAAATATTTACCACTCTTGAACCAACAATGAAATAAATGACTTAGGCAAGATCATCATGTATCTTAACACCCTAAACTATTATCCCAGAGATTATCTGCTGATTGCAAAGTGGGGTTGTTTCTACATAATTGAGATATTTAGTGCTCCCACTTTACCCAAGTACTCAGACTTAACATCACTAATGGTGACACCATATGGTTGTAATGAGACCCAATATGAAGTAACAGCATTAGCTATGAAGTACTCTTGCCATAAATGTCTAACTGAATCACACCTCTAGACTGAACTACTAGTTTTCAGAAAATGAAGAAAATATTCTTATCTATATTTTATCAGTTAAATGTTACCATAAGAAAACACCTAAGAAAATTCTAGCCTATTCTCTTCAGAATATAAACATCATTAAAAAATGAGGAATGAGTCTACATTGAGAAAGACTAAAGAAACATAACAACCGCGGGGCTCGGTGGCTCAGCCTGTAATCCCGCGCCTTTGGGAGGCTGAGGTGAGTGGATTGCCCGAGCCCGCGGGTTCGAGACCCGCCTGGGCAGCGAGACCTCATCTCTACAATAAGTCAAAAAATCAGCCGGGCATGGTAGCGCATGCCTGTAATTGCGGCTACTCGGAAGGCTGAGGCAGAAGGATCGCCAGAATCCAGAAGGTGAGGCTGCGGTGGCCGGGAACAGCCACTGCACTCCAGTCTGGGCGACTGAGTGAGACTCCAACTCAAAAAAAAAAAAAGAAAGAAACATAACAACCAAATGTAATTTATGAACGATGTATAAATCCTGATTCAAAAGAGTATAAAAAGACATGAGAAATAATTAAGAAGACTTAAACATACTAAATAATTGAAGGGTAAATTATCATGATGTCTGTAACTCACTTTCAAATGGCTCAGCAAAATAAAAATAGAAATATATATGCACATATACACATGTAAACACATAGACAGACCCAGATACACCAAGATTAATTTGTTGATAGAAGGTGGTCATTCATGGGTAATTGGTTTCCCGGTCTTTCAACTTTTACATACGCTTCAAACATTTCAAAATAAAAAGCTGTTAAATTTTTGTATTTAATGTTCAACATTTATAGTACCTGGTTCTTGAATGACATCTACCTTCCCCACGCTGATCTGAAGTATGTCACCATTCTTTGCAAAAGTTTCCCATTCTGAATCAGTCTGCTGGCAGGACGGACACCACGGTGCATAACTATAAAAGAAAAAGAGTTAATCAGTATAAACATTAGGGGAAAAAATCTGCAAAACAAAATAGAGAAGTTGAGTTTTTTAAGTTTAAAAAATAAATTCTTAAGTAAAGGGAAAGACAAAAGCAAACCTTTCCAAAGTCATTTCAAACAGAAAAACAGAGCACATTTCCTCCCTACGATTTAATGTATCAAAGTTAATTCTACCGGAAAAATTTAACCAAAGTTTGAGAATATTTTCAACAATTATTGTAACACATAAAATATTTTATTTCAATGTTATTCTTAAAATTTTATCCCTCCCCCAGATAGCTTTTGACCTTTGAGGATGAGCACTGTTTTTAGTGCCACACTATAGGAGCACAATTTTTGCAGGCTGCCCACAAACTAGCCAAACCAGTTTCAGAACCATCAAAACTACAGATCTGACAGGCAGAGACCAAAAGTCCTATTGCTTCAGAGTCTTCAAGAATGTTTCCAAACACCTGAAGATCTGTGGCAATTCTGAACCATTCTAAGCTACAGGCTAAATCAGGTCTATCTGCCACTTTCTTAACTAAAAGAGGAGTCAAAAATACCTGGGCTTTCAAGCCAGAATGCTTTTTTACAATTATTTTTCATTCAGTAAACATGAACTAAGCACAATGCTGGAAGCTGAGGCTACAATTGTGAATAACACTGACTTGGTGCCTCCTCTTCTTGTGAATTCTACAATTCAGACATGAATAGAGAAGCACAGGGGTAAACATAACCGATGTGGCAAATGCTATGATTAACAGGGTGGAAAAGATGATATGGAGACACTGAGGAGCCATCTCGGAAGGGCCCAAAGAGAAAGCAACCTCTGTGCTAAGATCTAAAGGAGGAGTAACACGCAAAGAGGGCCAAGGAATGGTCCAACTTAAGCAGAGAGAACAGTATGTATGACAGCTCAGAGCACTGAGGCAGGAGGGTGAAGACGTCATCCATGGTCTTTAAACAAGTTGTATAAGGTGACAGGACCTTATTTGAAACTCTAGGATAAGCTGTAAAGAGGTAAGAGAATTATGATCAGATTTACATTTTGGAAAAACCTCGTGTCATTCTGTGGATAATGGACCAGAGAAGGGCACGATGAAGCTAAGAGAATTGGAAGGCTGGGCAGTCATTCTGGGGATCCATTAGTGGCCTCACATTGGAAAACATCATAGATACTCAGGTCAGAAAGCTCTGAAGTCCCCTAGGATTTTATCTGCAGATGTTAAAATGAAATTCCAGAAAAGTTTGCTGTTTGGAAAGTGCTATGAACTGAATACTATTCCCTAAAAAAGACATGTCCAAGGCCTAAGTCCTGGTACTTGTAAATATAACTTATTTGGAATAAGAGCCTTTGCAGGTATAAATTAAATATCTTGGAATCAGAGCACCCTGGATTTAAGTGGGCCCTAAATTCAGTAACAACTGTTCTGAGAAGAAGGAGATTTGACACATAGAAACAGGGATGGCCATGCAAAAATGGAGACAGAGATCGGAGTTATGAAGCTACAAGCTAAGGAATACCAAAGACTCAAAGACTGTCAGGAGCCACTGGAAGATATGAGAGGCATGGAATCAAAATCCCATAGAGCCTCCAAAGGAGGTCAACCTTGCCAACATCTTGAGTTTGGACTTTTGACCTCCAGAATTGTGAAAAAATAAATTTCATTTGCTTCAAGTCACCAAGTTTGCAGCAATTTATTACAGCAGCCCAAGGAAACTAGTAAAGAAAGGACTATATCATTTGAAAACAGAAGGAATTGAGATTAAATAGGCCTTACAGAGACAGAAACAGATGACAGGGCTATGCTTAATATAAAATATTGTGAACACACAATAACGCTGGAAATCCATTTTATAATAACAGCACAATTAAAAGGAAAATTAACATTTACAGGAGTCACAAAATACATTGGTACAAATGGAGAAACATTTTGGTTTTTTAAATAATATCCAATAAAAGCAGTAAATAAAATAAATTGATCAATGCTCACAAAATAGAATGGGATAGTCCAGGAAAAAAGTTATCAGGGACTTTAAATAACATTTCGAGAGGCCACCAACAACTAGTTATACTTTTAAAATCTGCTTAAATTAAACCCCTTTAACGCAAGCAAAAGTATTGCGAGAATAAAGCAGACATTTAAAAAAAGACTTAATATCACTAAACTGTTCACATACAATAGGTGAAGGTATAGCATACCTTCTTCACCAAGGGGTAGAGGCCAGGAGGTATAGATGAAACAAGATTGGCAATATAATGATAGCTGTTGAATCTTGATTCCGGGTAATGGCAGTTCACTATACTGCTTCTATTTTTGTGTCTGTTTAAAATTTTTCATTATAAAGAAGGAATTATATCAAATAAGAGAAATATACCAATTTGTGGATAGGTAGGCATAAGCATTATAAAACTGTCAATTCCCTCCAGTTTATTTTTTTCTATTTCTGAATTGTTTGGGGGTTTTGTTTGGTTTGGTTTGAGTAGGGTCTCACTCTGTCACCCAGGCTGGAGTGCCGTGGCTTCATCATGGCTTACCACAGCCTCACACTTCTGGGCTCAGGTAGTCTTCCTGCCTCAGCCTCCTTCCTGAGTAGCTGAGACTACAGGCACACGACGTCATACCCAGCTAATTATTTTTATTTTCTGTAGAGACTAGGTCTCACTATTTTGCCTAGGTTGGTCTGAAATTCCTGGGCTCAAGCAATCCTCCCACCTCGACCTCCCAAAGTGCTGTGATTACAGGTCTGAGCCACTGTGTCAGGCCTACTTCTGAACTGTTTTTACAAAATGTGGCACCTGTTATTTCTATATCAAAGGCAGAAAGAGGCAACTGAGAACAGTACAAAAGAATGCCTGCCAACAAAATAAAACACACACACACACACACACACACACACACACACACACACATCTTAGGAAAAAAAACAAAGTAAGGGGGAAAAGGACAAAACTGACCAAATTGTGTAAAGATAGAGGCTCAAAGGTGCTGTCAGGTCTCATTTACAAATCCTTTTAAAATCGTGAACTCTGCAGAAGCATGTGTATAAGTATCATTCACAAATTAATGCACTGACACATATAAACCAACTTTCTGAATAACAAAAAAAAACAAGAAACTAAAATTAGGCAAGAATTTGATCTTTCCCAATATAAAAGGTAAGGGGGAGGTAAAAAGCCATGATTAGGAGAAGAAATGTATTTCTTTTAAGAAAATATTGAAAATTAGGCAGAACCCAGAAAGGGCTGCCCAAAGTCAAAGGATGCATTTCCGTCTCCAGTCAGGCCCCAGAAGCAGCAAGACTTAGCAAGTTGTTCACCTTTTCTAACTCCATCTCTGGAAAAGAATATTATATAGCCAATTCTAAGCTCACTCTAAAAGGTCATTAATCTTCCCATTATAGCTCACTGTCTAAGCCCTGAGATCCGGAGACAGGGATCAGAGAATAATCCGCTGACATCTTTGAACATAGATTTTTTTTTTAAACATTTGTGTCACTACATTTCCAGGGTAAAGTATATTACTGGTATACAGTTAGCACTCAATAAATGCCTGTTAAACAAGTATATAAACTTTAATGAAAATTATATTCATATGTGAAAATAATTATTTTCTATATATTGTTTAAATATCCAAATGGCAGATGAGACTCAGGCAGCTAGCAAACTTTAGGGAAAAAAGAAACATTGAATTAGGTACATTTCAACAGCCATTTCAGGATATTAGACAAGCGTGTGTCAGAAGAATCAGAAAGACCAACCAGGAATTAACCATGTGACTTTGGGCAGATTAATAATCTCTCTACGCCTCAGCTTCCTCAACTGTAAAATGAGATAACAGTAGTGACCTTAGGAGGTTATTGAGAGACTAGGTGACATATGTAAAGTAGACACATATTATGAGCAATTATGAACACAAATTGCAATATTCTCTTTGACACCCAAGCTGCATTAGGTCATCCAAATTTACAACCTCACTGCCAGAGAAAGCAGTTTAGAGGCTTGCTTAAGGTCTTCTAAGATCACTCAGAGCAAGAATCCAGATGGAAGCATTTCTGTGATAAAAATCTTCAACAAAAATAAGTCAACACCAACACAGGGGGTGGGGAGAGGGGGGAGAGGATGAGGGAGAGGGGG
>NW_007256363.1:351190-487888 GCF_000164805.1 Carlito syrichta
AGAGAGAGAGAGAGAGAGAGAGAGAGAGAGAGAGAGATAGAGAAAGAAACAAAAATGTAAGGTAAATCTTTATGTATAATATAACAACCTTTAGGTCCTCTCTGCTTTATTTCCCTAGGACTCTATCTTTGTATACAAGTCAGGAGCATATTTACTACATTAGTAATTACTAAATCATGCAAATTTTATCATTTTTAAAAATCCTAATGCAGCCTACTTACATAGTTAATCCTCACTTGTGCCCCATATCTCCATAATAAAATAAATTTAATAAAATAAAAAAATCCTAGTCCCTAAGCTCTAGATAAGCTATTATGAAAACTGGGCTTTTGGTGAGACAAATTTTCAGATATACAATTAAGATACACTCTCAGATATGGCACTGAGGTAATTTTAGATATGCCATTTTCTATGTAGCTACTACTGGTCTGTGGTATTATTAATACCATTATTTCAGAGATTTAATCAGAGCTGATTATATTGGAATGTACCCAGACATTCCTTCAGTGGTGAAAATAAGCCAGCTTTAAGTCTTTGGTTTGGGAACTCGTCCACTGTTGCTACAGCTTTTTAAATTATCATTATTCTTTTGTATCTAAAGGACAGTAATTTAGACAGGAATTCAGATACTACTATAAGTAAAATACTCCTCCAGGAGTAAAATGAATGTAAATATAAGTCATGTGACCTTCATGGCTCTTCTTTCTGTGTATGTATATACATATGTATATATAACTTATGTACATACGCATGTGTTACTGAATGAAATTCATCAGAGAGGACCCAACATGATCTCTACTTATATTATTTAAAACTAGTTCACAACAGCAGTCTTCTCCGAAGAACTATAAGAGATCTTTCCTGCTATAACTTTGTCTCTTACATATGATCTTTCTTTGATTTAAAAGCCTCCAAGAGGTCAGGAGTGGTGGCTCAAGCCTGTAATCCCAGCACTTTGGGAGGCCGAGGTGAGGAGATTACCCGAGCCCACAGATTCGAGAACAGCCCGGGCAACTTGGCGAGACCGCATCTCTACAATAAAAAAAAAAAAAAAAAAATTAGCTGGGCATGGTAGTGCATGCCCGTAGTTCCGGCTACTTGGAAGGCTAAGGCGGAAGGATCGCCTGAACCCATCAGGTTGAGGCTGGGGTGGCCATGAGCATGCCACAGCACTCTAGCCTGGCTGACAGAGTGAGACTCCAACTCAGAAAAAAAAAGAGCCTCCAAGAGGAATTAGCTCCATTACAGTCATAGAAACTGTAAACCAGTTTATTTTCTATTTAAACTTTTTGCAGGTCACCATGGTTTACAAAATTAGTAAGCTTCATAAAGACATTTGAAATATATTCCAGATTGCCAACACGCTCTGTTAAATTACACCAGTGTGGATACTAGTCCAATGTTTTAACCATTTCTGGAACATACAATTCAATTGCAAGCTTTTGTTGTCCATGTTAGTACTCATGTACAAAGTACACTGAGGTTCTGCTAGATGTAAAGCAGTTGAAGAACCATGAATCTTTTATTATGCAAACTCACTGAATCTGGTGTGAGTTTCATTAGGTGTACTAAACATTTCAGAGAAAGGACTAACTTAAATATATTTCCTAGAAAGAAAATGTTATTTAAATAAATTTTTATTCACCAACAATGGATAATTTTTCTTCTTTTGTCTTGGTTCTAATTTCACAAGTGTTTCTCAGTACATTCTCTTTTCTTGACTTTCTCTTACCCTTGCAGAAATGAGATGGTCAATGACACATCTGGTCAATTTTTACTTAGCATGACTTACTTTGATCAAAATCCTCAGAATACTCTGTAACAATGAACAGGAAAGATGGGGTCCATCTCTCTATGAATAAATAAAAATAAATAATAAAACTAAATCAAAATGTCAATAAGATTCCTTAACCACATTGTAGTATTCTTCTTTCTGGAAAACCTGGAATAATCCAAAAAATTGAAAACCTTATTCTCAAATCTATTTCTTTAGAAATCATTTCTAAAATATATTATTACAAAAGGTAGAGGAAAAATAAAAATTGACAGCTGCATGAAAACTATGACTAGAACTGCTAATGCTAGTGAAAGTGGAATTCACTGCTTTCACTTGAATGAATACTCCATGCAGGCCGTGACTGCTGCATGACTTGTACCTAGAATAGAGTCTGGCATGCTCTTGGCCACAACAAATATTACATCAATGACCAAATTAAAGATGAAATGAGTATCCTTAATAGTTAGGAAAATATATACAGACATTACCTCCATTGAAATACTTGAAGCTTTTGATTAAATTCAATTCTATTATTCATTCACTCATTTAGTCAAAAGTATTTGTTGAGCGCCTATTACTAGTTCATTATTAAGGTTCTGTGGATACACAGGGAAGAAGAAAAATCTTGTTCATCTACTTAAAAGCTTATAATGAATCAAAGAAAAACCTAATAGAAAAGCATATAAATAAATGTATAAGTAGTAGTTGCGATAAGGGCCATGCTAGATAAAACCAAGTCACAATGACAGTTGGGACCTGTGATGTAGGGAAGGCAGGACACCTGGTAAGTAGTGAGCAGTGTCAGGAAAGAGCACAAAGTGAAAATGTTCTTCATTTACAGAAACTAGAGAGATGGTGAAAGTGTAGATAAGCCTCTGACTTCTATATGTACATAACCTCCCTTGGGTTGGTTCAGGGTGCTGCCAGCTGAGGGCCTAAGCAAGAGTCGGTCAGGCCCCTGCTCCTTCTCCCAGGCCCCCACACTACCCTCCCAGGTTTGCATCAGGAGCTGCAAAGCTCTGGCCAGTATTCTAGTTCTGGCCTTGCCGATTACTACTAGGGATCTGGAGTTGATCAAAACATTAAATTTTCCAAGTTTTCACCTCCTCTAGTCAATAATAGGAATGATGATCTGGGTCACATTGTTGGGATGATCAAATAAGATAGCATTTGAAACAGGTGGTGTAAACTGTTTACTGTGATTGTGAGGAGGAAGATACGTACCGGAGGTGACATGAATGCCAAGTTTCAACAAGTCTTTAAACCCTTTGTGGAAACTATCTAAAAGCAAATATCTGCACATTTTACAACACCCATGACAGTACCTGGAGCTATGGGTTCTCAATCAGAGGCACTTGCAAGTGTGCACAGGGGATGGTGACTGGAATCTTTTTTATGACACATGACTGAGACATGTACCGGAATGTAAAAGGCAGGGTTGTCAAAGATTCTGCAACATGCGGGCCACGTCCATAAGCCAAAGAACCATACCACCCAGCATGCCAATAGTGCCCTGGGAGCCACTGATGAATGCCCAACACAGAGGAAGAATTCAGTGAACATTTGCTAAGTTAATGAACATGACTTATACTATTTATCCCCTTCAGAGCACAGTGGTCTAACAGTCTCTTGAAATCAAGATTGTAGCTCATCCATCTTTGCCTTCTCGGGTCCCCAACCCTGAACCTGAGACATAACAAGTATTTAATGACTCTCTCTTAAACATTCAGTCACTATATCAAGGCAATCTATGGAACTGTAAGAAATTATAACTATTTGCCATGGGCAAGTTAAAGCAATGATGTTCAGCATGTTCTCTCCAGGTATAAGAAGGATAATGGAAAGACAGCACTAATACCTAGAAGTTCTAGGGAAATAAATGAGGTTTTGCTCCATCATCAGCTATTTAATTTCACTTTTGAAACATGGTTATCCTAAGAACAAAAGTAAGAAAAAGCAGTGCTTTATAAATATCTACATGCTTTATGGAGGTAAAATAATTTAAACCAGACACACAATTCCTCTGGATGTCAGTTTAAAAGTAGGTTGATCAAAATTAACCCACATGGATATCTACTTTATTTTGGGGAAAAAGTCAAAATAGCCACCAAACAGTACACAGAATGTATCATATTGCAAACTTTTGTGTTTCAAAAGAACAAAAGTAGTATTCTTAAGGGCTGACATAATGTGAGCCAAGCAAGTACTTAGAAGAGCAAAAAATACCTGAATGAAGGGTAGTATAATGCAATGGAAACAGAGAAAAGCAAGTATCAGAAGGTATTTTAAAGATTAGATTGTTTTTCCTAATTCAGAGAAAGGACATTTTATCAGAAGTTAAAGTAGGAAAGTACATACCAAGCCAATTACAGTGACATAGCAGAAATACAAGTAAATATTATAAAACAATATATGAAAGCAAACAAGCCCAGGTGAGGTGGCTTATGCCTATAATCCCGGCACTTTGGATGGCAGAGGCAGAAGGATTGCTTGAGACCAGGAGTTCAACATCAGTCTAGGCAACACATAGTGAGACCTTGTCTCTACCAAAAAAAAAAAAAAAAAAAACCTCAAAAAATTAGCTAGGAGTGGTGGCATGTCCCAGAAACTTGGGAAGCTGAGGTAGAAGGATCACCTGAACCCAGGGGGGTCAAGGCTGCAGCAAACTGTGTTTATGCCACTAAACTCCAGCCTGGGCAATAGAGTGAGACCCCGACTCAAAGAAAAAAGAAGTAAACAAGAAAACTGAGTTTACAGTAAGCTCATAGCATTAAAGAAAATATAAGTAGTAATGGGATAATTTTTCAGATTATTTTAAAGTTTTAAGAATAAAAATAGTTAATTACTGAAAATATGTTTTTAACTGATACTTCTTAACACTGAAGTGATTTTTTAAAACTGGAAATTCAATTGCAAGAATTCAAAACATTTATTGAATGACAAAGAAAATATAACCAAATTTAATTGCATAATAGAAGTTTTTCATGTATCAAAGTTTCCAAACACTGCTATGTTCTTAAACATAAATTAAACTGTCTATACCAATATAACCAGGAATAGCATCACAGGCATTTGTATGGCATGGTACACAAAAGAAAAAAAAAATCTCAGAAGAAAGGTAGCAAATAAGCAAATGAACAAATGAAAAACTATCATTCAGAATAGTCAAAAATTCAATACCATCAGAAAACTTCTTGTTTCTTTAAAAAAGTTAAATACACCATGTACGAACTCCTAACAATCTCCATTTTTTATGACCAGTTCACCTGAGCAAAATGTTAACATGGAACTAACATTCTTTTTCTGTTTATATACATCAGAAAAAAAAATTTATTTCTTATTGGCTATTTGAATGAATTCTTAGAAATTTACAGTAAGCCTGAAAAGGTACTGACAATATAATGAATTTCCTATCTTTTTAAAGCATCGGATTTTTTTTTAACAGGGAGGAGAGGGAGTATCATCTAATAAAACAGAAAATCAGATCACAGATAGACAAGAGCCACAATATTTCTTCAGGATGAACACTTCTGTTCTGGTAGATACAAAGATGAGTGTAATGGTTTAAATCATCAATCCCTTCCAGCCTTGCTTCCTCTCCACCTATTCTGAAGAGTACTTGATGAGAAAAGAACTTCTACTGAAATGAACTCACCTATCTACACAGCTTACTACCGGATTACAAGACTCATCTTGCATGAGAGCCCAAGCATATGCCATACAACTGGACACATGGCAAGCTTAGAGCAATTGATTACTATGTCTCTGGTTGTACTACTAAACAACTTTGACCCATCAGTGTGGCCAAATATAGGAGTTGCTGGCTGTCATTCATTTATAAGCTTATTGAGGCATTAGTGTTCTTATTTTACTTTTTAAAAAATTGCAAAAGAAACCATACAAAAGTTGATGTTATTAAACATAAGGTCTTTCTGCTTTGACTGTCATCACATACATACACAAACTCAGCTTTAATCTGAAAACTGACATCTACAAAAATTCCATTTTGTAAACACCTAGTTATAAAAAAAAAAGAACTTTCTGTAGTATAGCTAAAACTCTTACAATTCTTATGACATGGCAATCCTAATATAAACTCCACTTTAAAAGTTTAGCCCTTAAATAAATGTAACCTCACTGTCATCCAAAGTAGCTAAGTGGAGTATTTAATAATTTCACTGATTTTTTTATGATACCTTCTTTGTGACCAAAAGGTAAATGCACATTTGAAGAGATAATATGCATTATGTTTTTTGAGTAATGTGATCTGCTAAGTGATAAAACTTTTGGCCCTGATCTCACAGACATTTTTGCTCCATAGGAACCCGCTTGCAATCTAAACAAAAAATAATCAAAATTTAGTGTTGGATAAAGGAAAGATACAACATTGTGAATGTCTGTGTCCTCAATGTAAAACTAATTGTCAAGTAGTGGTGACCAAGTATATATATTGCTTGAAACCACAAGCTAAGGAGATGTGATCTCAGGGATCATTTCCCCAGACATTCTTCATTTTCCCTGCAAGCCCATAAGGATGGTCTCTCAAGTCTACTAAGACATTTGCCACTGTCAACTTCAAGCCTCCTTTCCAACCATCAATTCCTTACTACTAGGAGTTTAATGTCAAGCTACAGTCAACATACCCCTTTCCTTCTTCTAACTCAAAACTATATCACCTTCAAGAAAAGGCATTGTCCACCATTTTTACCTTCTATGTTTCTGAAGGGGGCAATTTGTTAATGTCCTTAATGATACTAACACAATTAAACTGTATCTACTCAGAAAGGCCTACCTTCAAAATAGCAAATAACACGTATATGTTGGTTTTTTTTTTTTAAACCCAAAGGCAACCTACTTATGATTTATTTTCACAATGACATCTCAAGGTCTTCAGAAGGAAGACTGATATTCTGTGCAAATGGTCTGCCTTCCCTGTGCCGCTACTATTCCTTCAGCAAATAACTTGCCTAGCCTGTGACACGAGTTCATACCGTACAAAAATGTCATCGAATGACTGCCTTTTCTCTTCTACATACATATCTATAGCTTAAAGCAACGCAGTTTTCTTGCAGAATTTCTCCCTTCCCCCCCTCCTCCCCTCGGTTAACTGCCCACTCCATCCCTAAAACACTTTCCCCCAAAGTAAGGGGCCTGCAAGCCTGGGGGATGCTCTGCTCCCGCAGCTGTCACCGCGGAGGGCTGGCGCGCATGCGCAGCGCCAGCAGCCGCGAGTCTCAGGCCGTTGGCTGGGCGGGTCCGCGGCCCGAGGTCGAGCCGAACGGCAGTGCTGTACTGGGAGGGCGACGCCCGCGAGGGTAATGCGGCGTGCAGGGCGGGTGGGCACACTCACAATTTCAGCATCCACTCGCCCTCCATCACCAGCGTCCAGTTGGAGGCGGTCATGGGCTGGACGCGGCTCTGCTCCGCCGGCAGCGCGGCCTGCTCGGGGCCCGCCGCCGCCGTCGCCGCCGCCACCCAGGCGGCCAGGAGCGCCCTCAGCCGAGGGCCGTAGCGCCCGTCCGCCATGCTGGGACGCGAGCGAGGCTCCTCTGGCGGGGTGTGGGGAAAGAGAGCGGCTGGGTCAGCGGGACCCGGCCTTTCAAGGCAGCGAGAGACGCCTGGGCAACCCCACCTCCGCCCCGCTCATCACACGAGCCCCGCTCGCTGCGCCGCTGCGGGCGCCGCCTCTTATCGGCCCGGGCCTGTCGAGGCCACGCCCCCTCCCGCCTCGACTTGCCGTTGCCCGGGGTGTCTGTTTCCCTGGCAACGGCCGCCCTTTCTTCCAGACCGCCAAGCTGACAATAAACAGATGACCCAATGTTGCTTAAGTTAGACCTGCACCACTGGTGTTCAGACTCCAGTGAGGGGGGTTGACGCGTGTGAGCTTCTCTAGAGAGAAACGTGGCCAGTCCTGTTAGCATCCATCCCCTCTTCAGTGGTAGCACACATAACAGCGATGGACTGCAAAGTAGACTTAGGTTTAATGAAAAAAATGGAGGGATGTGGTGAGCATCTCTTGCTAAAAGAGAGGAAATTTTAAGTACTCTCAGCCTGTGTATATTGGAGTATCACTGCCTAATTGGGAATAATGATGAAATTAAACTATGCAAATTCTTTTCTACAAAAATGATTCTAATTTTCTAGAAACTTTTAAAGCGTGAGTATTAACATAAAATGAGTCAGTTAATAAGAATATTGCCACTTGCAGTAAAATTGACTCCATATTTCTCTCGGCTGCAGTTTTGTCAGATCTAAAATGAAAGTAACCTTAAATGATTTTCAAATTTATTTTCAGGTACACATTAAATGAACCTGTCTCAGACCACCACACCATTGTCTCTAAGATCAGATTATAATTAGAGGGTGGGAAAGCTTTTTCAAAGGGTGTTTTGTATTCGTTTACTAGGTGTGCCAACCATGAAACTCGGTATTGTGGTTCATAGATCATGAAAAAGATGTGGTTTCTGTGTTGGGCTTAAAACCCATACAGCTATACAACAAAGAGTACTTCAGGGTACATAAAATCAATCTTCAATCAGTACTTATAAGAGAGAATGGTTAATTTTGCCTGCAGAGAAGATCTAACCTGAATTAGGTGTTAATTAGTAATAGCTAAAATCTATGTGAACCCAGTTCTTATATCAAAATACAACACTCAAGGGTTTATAAACTACCACAAATTAGGAAAATGTCTTTACAGTGAATGCCACTAAGATTCACACTTATGTACATACAGAACAATCCTATAAACTGAAACGAAAACATTTTACTGTGCTATTAAAACATGAATTCTATCATTTTTTCAGTGCAACTTTTTTGCATAAGATATGTTCTTGGTTTAAAAAAAGTTCTGGCCGGGCTTGGTAGCTCAGCCTGTAATCCCAGTACTTTGGGAGGCCTAGGTAAGTGGATTGCCTGAGCCTGCAGGTTCCAGACCAGCCAAGCAATTTAGCGAGACCTCTCGTCTCTACAATACATCAAAAATTAGCCAGAGATGGTAGCGCATGCCTGTAGTTCCAGCTACTTGGAAGGTTGAGGCGAAAGAATCACCAGAGCCCAGCAGCTTGTCGCTGGGGTGGCTGTGAGTGTGCCACTGCACTCCAACCTGAATGACAGAGAGAGAGAGACTCCAACTAAAAAAAAAAAAAAAAAAGTTCTTAAAAATAGTACCTGAGGACAACCTTTTTGAGTGCCCTCTCACTGTGGGAGATTTTCTGTCTTCTAAATAAATCCTACTTTCTTACACACACACGAAAATAGTACCTGATATTAAGGAATTGCTGTTAATTTTGTTGCATATGGTAAAGATATGGGCCAGGCATGCCTGTAATCCCAGCACTTTGTGAGGTCTAGGAGGGAGGGTCATTTGAGGCCAGGAGTTCAAGACCAGAAATAAAATGTTGAGAATAGAGGGAAGATGGATGAGATGAGAGTGGTACAACGTCAGTCAGTGTTGAAGCTAAGTTCATTCTGCTATTTTATCTACTTTTGCATATGCTGGATATTTTGCAAAATGAAAAGTTAGCAAGAGCGCATCTGAGGCACAAAAATAACTCATTGCTGCAGCACTTCCTATCTCTAACACAAATTGTGCATTCAAGATTGCATTTCTTAGCCTTCAGACAGAGGATGGTAGGAAGGAAATAAAGTAAGAGTGTTTGGGAGCCAGTTTGTGATTAAGAGTCACAGACCAGTTTAAGGGAGGGGTTACTGTCATACCATGATTGGCATCTCAGTCTTGACACTTCCTAGCCATGTGATTTGGTACTAAAGCTAGTTAACATCAAGGTTCTGTTTAAATGCAGTTTATAATACAGCCTGCTCCAAAAGGTGGCCATGAAGATTATGTGAGTTAAGAATAATGCCTAGCACATCATCTGACTCAAAAAGGTTATGTATTATTATTTGGAGGCAACAATATACTGTAATGTGTCTACTTTTCCTAGACTAAAATCAAATTTGCTTAACATGATACACAGTGTCCTTCACAATCTGGTTATCGTTTTGCCCACTTCACAGTTCACCATTCCTACAATCCCCCACATTCCTGTAGCACAAAGGTACTCCCCATTCCCCAAGTACACGGTGTACTTTTATGCCTCTTTGCCTCTTCATTCTGCTAAAAACACTCATTTATATTTGCCTAGTGAATCATTATTCAGCTCTATCATGCAGATCACTTTGTACCTCTGCTAGCCCATGTAGAATGATCTCTTCTCAGATTCAGTAACTGTCCAGTGTAACTTTACCAGACCTCTTGTAAAGTATAATGTAATTACATGTAGTAATCACCCTCTCCCCACTGGTCCAATCCCTATTAAAAACTCTTCAAGATTAAAGGCTTTTTGTTATGTATGTTTGTGTCTCCTGCATAGCAGAATATCTATCCCAAAGCAATACTTGGGTTAGGCAGCTTCTAACACTGCCCCTAAAATCTCCACTTCCACTTCCTGATGTTCAGGCCCTGTGGAATCCTCCCCTCTTAAGTGTGGTTTGGGTCTGATTATTCACTTCTAAATAACAGAATATGGCAAAAGTGATGGGTTACCATTTCTGTGGGAAGGTTACACAAATCTGTAACTTCTTTCTTGCTGGAACCTTCTTTCCCTCGTGCATGCTCACTCTGAGACTCTATAGAAAGCTCCATGTGACAAGGAACCAAAGGAGGCCTCCAGCCAACATGTCCTGAGAAACTGAGGTCTCAGTCCACCAGCCCTCAAAGACCTGAATCCTGCAAACAACCACGAGTGACCTAGAAGCAAATTCTTCCCCGGCACTCTTGAGATGAGTGAGCCCTCTACATGACCCAAAACCAGGGGCTGCAGCTTAACTGGGTCTTCTGCCCATAGAAACTGTGAGATGATCATCAATGTTGTATTAAACCACTAAGATTTAGCATAATTTATTATGCTACAATAAGTAACTAGGACAGTGTGCAATCAATTTCATATTTAAAACATGGATTTACTGTTGTGTTTGTTTGTTTATTTGAATCAGTCTCATTCTGTACCTCAGGCTGCAGTGCAGTGGCACAATCATAGCTTACCACAGCCTCACCTCCTGGGCTCAGGCAATTCTTCTGCCTCACCCTTCCAAGGTGGCTGGAACTATAAGCACGTGCCACCACACCCAACTAATTTTTTGATTTATCATAGAGAAGAGGTCTCACCACATTACCCAGGCTGGTCTTGAACCCTTGGGCTCAGATAGTCCTCTCACATCTGCCTCCCAAAGTGCTGGGATTATAGGCAGGAGCCACTACACCTGGCTTGGATTTACAGTTTTAAGAAGATCGGTACCTGGTACTAGAAGAAAGAGCTTCTGTCCCCAGAGTAGTTTGCAATAGTGGCACCGCAGAGCTGCCATGGTCACACAAAAATACATGGTGCCTAGTAGGAAATGGAATTCCTTGAACTCTGGTGAAGTAACATCATAGCGGGAGAGAGAGTAAGAGTGTGGTAGAATCATATCCAGGCCCCTTCTCTTTCCCTACCCTGCAGAGGCATATGCTTCTATGCTCCTTGGAAGTTAAGCATACCAATATGAATAGTTCTTGCCAATGGACTACAAACAGAAGGAGTGGGGGAAAGGACAGACTGAGAGTGGGAAGCCATTTTCATCTTGTTCTTAAACCCTGACACAATGATAAGAAAGTAGAAGCTATGCTTTTGGAGAAATGCATATTTTAGGTAAAATTAACTTTACTGACTTTGTCTTTTCAGAAAAAGACTTCCTGGTGCCAGGTATCAGAGGTGTCTCATAGTGACAATCAAGCTTGCCTAGAGTAAAGGGAATTTACAAGGCCTAAGATATCATGCATTGGGCAAGGATTGTAAAAGTCATGAAACTTGTAATACAAAAGTTATAACCGCTCAGAGGGGGAGCAGGTGGGGATTCGATCTTCCAGTAAATTGGGCACTATTTACAGGGAAGCCAAGGATCCCCTGAAGCTACCCACTGGGAATGCCTAGGAGACAAGGGGAAGTGCACCCTCCATTAGCTCTAAGGAATGTTGTTCGGGAAGGTACAGGAGAATTAGATTCCTTGTCACACCCTTCTCTAGGAGCTATGGTAAGGTGGGCAGACATTAGTGGGTCTTTGTGTCACAGGTTCTCCAAGACATCCACAGGTGGTCGGTAAGGAAGTCACAGCAGTTACATGCAACATCTCCAAGGAAAGGATTTAAGCCAGGAATCTGGGGGACTACAACGCCATACTCACCTAGAGTGTAGGTCCACTCCCTGTCTGTGGGGGTGAAGCTTTCTTAAATAAATATTTTCTTCTCTCACCTCTTTGTGTTGCAATTCTTTGCATTTACTTGGCTCTCCGGCTCTGGCAGTGCTGCACCTGCATCCCTGTGCCTCTCCTCTCTCTCTCTCTCTCTCTCTCTCTCTCTCTCTCTCTCTCTCTGCCCAGCCACCCTTACCCTGTCCATACCCTAACAGTGGGTACAAATCACTTCTAGGTTTAAGAAGAGTTTAATCACTGGTGCAAGGTTCTCCAGTGTTCCTTTCTTCTGCTATGGAAATTTTAGAACAAAAATCATAATCTAGGAATCTATAAGACCAGAGTAGCCTAGATTGCTGAGCTACTTTATACATGATGGGGGGAAAAATCCAAATCCTGCCAAAATATTTTTGAAGAGATTTATTCTAAACCAAATATGAGTAGCCTAAGCCCATGGCACAGTCTCAAGAGGTCCTGAGAACACGTGCCCCAAATGGTTGAATTACAGAGTAGTTGGATACATTTTTAGAGGAACAGAAGTTACAGGCAAACATAAATCAAAACATGTGAGGTTTCCATTGGTTGGGTTTGAAATGGCAGGACATCTTGAATAGGAGTGGCGGTGGGAGAGCTTATAAGTCATAGATGGATTCAAAGATTTTCTTATTAGCAATTGGTGGAAAGAGTTAAGTTGTATTGAAAGAATTTGAAATTGATCAAATTAATGCTTGAGTTAAGATGGAGGGGTGATGGAAGCCAAGGTTGTTAAGTAGATGAAGCACCTAAGTAGCAGGTTACATAGAGAAGAGGCAGCATATGTCTTAAAGGTGTTCTCTACAGATGCAACTTCCCCCAAGAGACAGCTTTGCAAGATCACCTCAAAACATGTCAAAGAAACATATTTTAGGATAAAATATTTTTATTTACTTTAGGGCCTGCTATCTGTCATGTGATGCCATACTGGTGTCAGGTTGGAATTTGGTAACATGTTGCCAGAGTCTGCTTTGTCAGTGTTATGGTCTCTATTTTAATGTTAATGATAGTTGTGCTTAAGACTCCACAAGAGAGGGGTATAATGAAGCATGTCCAATTACCTTTTCCTTATGGCTTGGAATTTCGTTTTTTAGGTTTTTCTTAGCTCAGAGGCAGTCCACTGGTCAGTTGTGGGGCTTAAAATTTTGCACTGATGGTTCCCTGGATTCTCAATGGACATGACATAGGCCATGTTGGGGCTCAGAAGCCAATGCCCTAGAATACTGACATTTTGCCTCAAGGTCTCTCCCAAGCTGCTTCCCCTCTCTGTTATTTCATTATTTATTGCAGAAAAAGAGGAGGAATATAATCAGATCTGACCCAACCATTTTACAAAATAATGCCTTTCTCTTGGGTTCATTCAACTTCAAAGATAACTGATTTACAAGTCAGTTTTTGTCCTTCCATTCATTCTCTCAAGTATCCACTTACTTTTCCCTGACAATCATTTGTTGCCCCTCAGTGGAATTCCAGTTTTTCTCCCTCCCATAATTATTTTTACCAGAACCCAAGCCCCAATTCTATCCTTAACCTCAAGATAGCATTTAAGTTCCTGTACCTCATTGGGAAATTAGGTCATCATACTGAAGGTTCCCACATATACATGTTAAATAAGTTTGTGTGCCTTTTCTCCTGTTAATCAATCTATCTTATGCTAGTGATTTTTTTTTTTTTTTTTTGAGTTGGCATCTCACTCTGCCACCCAGACTGGAGGGCAGTGCCATGATTATGGTTCACTGCAGCCTCTTTGATTTCCTGGGCTCAAGTGATCCTTCTATCTCAGCCTCCCAAGTAGCTGGGACTACAGGCATGCACCACTGTACCTGGCTAATTTTTAAAAATTTTTATAGTGATGAAATCTTGCTATTTTGCCCAGGTAGTCTCAAACTCCTAGATTCAAGCAATCCTCTTACCTCAGCCTCTCAGAGTTCTGAAATTATAGGAGTGAGTCACCACCCCTGTGATTTCAGCAAACCTTTCAACAATAAATAAATTGTTGTTATGACAGCCTATTTCAGGTTAGTTATTGCTGCATTACCAACCACCTCAAAACTTATATCTTGTGGTTCTGGGGGCTAATGGGCTCTGCTGGGCTGTTTTTGCTTGTATTCCTTCATATGGTGACAGACACTTGAAAGCAGAGGTTAGAGTTAGTTGAAGTCCTTTCCTATCATGTCTGGCACCTGGCTCAACCTAGGCAGAACAGCTGGGATCTGATCAAGTATCTTTGTTATCCATGCTGCCTCTCCATGTGGCTAACTTGAGCTTCCTTACAGATGGCAGTTTCAGGACTGCGTACTTTCTGCAGAGCAAGAGTTCCCAGAAGCCCAGGTGAAAGCTGCATCCCTTCAAAAATCGGAGAATGCCATTTCTACTACATTCTATTGGTCCAACTAAGGCCCCCCAGACTAAAGGAAAGAGGAATTAGACTACCCTTAACAAGAAGCAGCAAAATAGAATATAGCCATCTTTAATCTATCAAAAAGTCACTCTGAAAATTTAGAATTGTTTGTCACTGAAGCATAATCTAGCCTATCCTGACTAATCCACTATTGTTATAGCCTGAATGGTTTTTCTTGGGTTTCTTCTCCCAAGAAAAACCAAGACTGATGCAGCTGTCACAGCAGAAAAAGAGCTTAATATTGCAAAGCAGCTGAGCAATGAGGAAGGGAGATATTTTTCAAATCCACCTCCCCATGAATTTTATGTGAGAGTTTTTTTAAGGAATAATCTGACAGGCAGGGGGCTAGGGAACGGGCAAACTTAGAAACAACAGATTTGCTGATTTCTAACCATAGCTTCAGTTTTGCAGGGCTCAGGTCTCTTCTATAGCTTTTACTCTGAGGCCCTATATTAGTATTATGTAGTTGGTTTCGCTGTTTTTCTTTGATAACTTATTCAGGAGTAGCTCAGGGTTTTTCTACTGTGGGGGAGATGTTTACTTTTTCAGAGGGCAGGATAGAAACTACCTCTGCCCTTTGACCTTTTTAAGTAGTCCCTGTGAGATGCGTGCTTGGCCAAAGATATTGGGGAGAATGATTTTCAAGCCCTCAGCCAGGCAGATGGTTTGACGCCTTGGTATTTAAGTACTTATGGAACTTCACAGAATTTTTGTTAAAGTTATTCAAAAAAGATGCAAAAGAATTTGGTAAGATTTATGTAAGTAACAGATTTTTTTGTATTATGAACCTTTTTACCCTTGAATAATGAATGTAAGAAAACAATTTACCAAGAAAGATAAGAATGTATATTCTAACAATAGAAAGTTTTGATTCACAGTTACAAGCAAAGACCAATAAAATTGGCAACTCAGACCTGGATATTAAGAGGAAAATCAGAGAGATAAGGAGATTGTATTCAGATTACAACCTCTATAATAACAGGGTACAGAAATAATATACAACAGTTTTTCTATTGAGAAGGGTGAAACCTGTATGGAAGTATTAAATAAGCTAAGCTGTGCAGTAAAATTAGTCCATAAAGTAATAATAGTACAGGAATTTAATTACACAAACAGATTTGCTAAATGCCTTACAGGAACAAGAGGTAGAAGGAATAATTTAAATAGGACACAGTAATATTTCCTAGTACAGATGGTAGAAGAAACCATGATTGATGGAAATACACTAAATTGCACTCAAGCTTGTGCCTAAAAACAAATCCAGAGGAAGACTTGATAAACCTCTAAGAAACAGGAGTAGGTCTTGGTGAAAGAAAATCAACTAATTATCTCCCAAACAAATCAGTGAGCTTAGGAAAAGAGCAGCTGAATGTAAGAGAAACATATACAAATCAATTATTTTCCTCTACTCTAGTTAGAATTCATTTTAAAATGCAGTGTAGACAAAGGCCCCATTAATGAAACAAAAAGCATTAAAAAAAAACTAGTAGCAATGTGCAAGACAGGAAAAATGTCACAAGACTTTAGATGGCAATTATTTCAACCAATCTATAAATTTTATGCAATATCACTGAAAATCTCACCAAGGTAATTTATCTTTAAAAAGTTAATACTCAAGACTAGCCAACAGAATTTTGAAAAAGAGCAATGAGATAAGTCATGGTTTTCTTAGGTATTAAAATCTACTATAAAGTCACAGTAAAAGAAGCATTGCAGTGACTGGGTTCTTATGCCTTCTGTCCAGAAAGACCAAGTTATGCGCGGCTGTTAACAGTGGAGAAAGAGTTCAATATCACAAAGCAGCTGAACAAGGAAAACAGATGGGAGATGTTTCTCAAATCTGCCTTCCTAAGAATTTTATGCTAGAGTTTTTTTGTTTTTTTTAAAGGGATGATCTTATGGGCAGTGAAAGGTGTTACCTATAGAAATCTAGAAGAAATTTAGCTTATTCTTAGTTTAGTCTTTTTGCCTTAGCATAACCATTAGAAAGTGTTCAGACATTCTACTGCAGGACAAGCAGGAGCCTATTCCATCCCGCCTCAGCAAATCTCTATCAGATGCAAGACCAGGACAGCCCAACCTTTCAATCCATGGTTTAGCATAATAATCTCTAGTAAACTTTTAGGTTCCTTGTCAAGGCTGAAGATCAAAGATCACCCTTTGGCTGGTCAAGACATAAGAGTGATAATAGGATCACCTTTGGTCAAAGAATTTGTGAAATGCAAATGTCTAACAAGTCCCTTGCAGGAAAAAACAACTCCTCCAGGCCCAAACTCCCCAAGTTAACCTAATCAGCCCTTTGTGACCTACATGACACACATAAAACCCACCATGGCAGCAATCATGTGATTAACCCACCCATTTGTCTGATCTCCATTACCTGATGTTTGCCTGCCCCTTTGTGATGATGTGGAGCAGACCATAATGATCTTCCCCCATCAAGGGGAATAGTTAAAAGAACTCAACCATAAGCAGCCAGCGGCCATTGCCTTGCTAGACTCCAGAGTGGCCATGTACTCTTGGAGCTATGGCTGTCACCACGCTTCCTGGCTTTGGCCTCCTTCCTCACCTTGGGGAGGTGAATCTTCTTTCTCCTTTCTCTCTAATTTACTTTTAAATAAACTTTTCTTCTTTTTAACCTCTTTGTGTGTTGCAATTCTTTGCATTACTCAGATCTCTGGGTTACTGGTGCTGTGCCTCTCCTCTCCTTCCATCCATCCGCCCTCACCCTATCCGTGTCCTAACAGTCAGAAGGCTAGGGAACAGACTCTGCTGGCTAGTTGGAGATGATGTCATGGGGGTGTCAAAACTGTCTTTGTGCAGAGCCAGTTCCTGGGAGGGGGTGTCACAGGACAAGTGGAGCCAGCTTCTTGTTATGTATTCTGGGCCCAGGTAGTGCTTCAGTTCTATCAAAGTACAAAGTCTGAAAATCATCTCCAAATCTTAGATTTTATAATAAACGCTGTCTGCAAAGCAAGTCCAATGACCACTGAATCCTGACCCCTGTACTCTTCAGTGGATCAAACCTGGGGATGCCATTAATCTGTGCAGGACTCAGATCTCTTCTATAGCTTTTTGTTTGTTTGTTTTTTGTTTTGAGACAGGTCTCACTCTGTTACCCAGGTTGGAGTGCAATGGTACAATCTCAGTTTACTGCAGCTTTGACCTCCTTCGCTCAAGTGATTCTTCTGCCTCAGCTTCCTGAGTAGCTGAGACTATATGCACACATCACCATGCCTGGACAAATTATTTTTTTCTTTTGGAGACATGGTCTGACTATGCTGCCCAGGCTGGTCTTGAACTCCTGGGCTCAAATGATCCTCCTACCTCAGCCTCCCAACTTGCTAAGATTACAGGTATGAGACACAGCGCCTGACTCTTCTATAGCTTTTACCTGTGGCCCTAAATTAATTTTATATAGGCAGTTTCAGAGGGAAGTATCAGTTTAACAAGAAGCAAACAGATAAATGGATCAGAATAAAGACTCAAGAAACAAAACCATATGCATATGGGTATTTTTATAAGTTAAAAGTGGTATATTAGTCAGGATAAGGTAGACTAAAGTTGCAATAACAATCTCTAAAATCTTAGAGGCTTAACACAAAGCTCATTTTGCTCTTATGCAAAATCCACCTTGACTACTCTCCAGAGAAGTACATTGGTCAGTGTTGACTAAAGTTACTCCATCTTGGCCTCTCATCCTTTCAGGCAGGGTCTACACAACGCATACTGCTTCAGTCTTATAACTCTGCTAACCCAGCATGAGACCTCCATGATCATAGCAGGAGAAGAGAATTGTGAAAGGCTGCAAGGAGCCTTTGCCTTCCTTAGCCCAGATGCAACACATACCAATTCAGCTCATAATCTCTCAGCCAGAACTAGTTATAAGACCCTGCCTAACAGAAAGGAAAGATAGGAACTAACTAGTGATTAACACAATAATGTTCACAAATGACATTCCAAATTAGTGAGGGAAATTGAACTAATACACAATAGTGTTAGGACAATTTCCTCTTCATCAAAAAAAAAAATTATATCTCTACCTCAAGCTATATCCAAAATAAGTTCTAGATCCACTAATAAGAAAGCACAAAATTTAAAATGCTCTTGGAAGATATTTGGAGAACAGTTTGTTTTTTTGTTTTGTTTTGGTGAGTAAGTAGGAGTTTATTTAGAAAACAGGAAAGCTCCTGATAGTGGATGGGGACCAGAAGGTGTTGTTGGAGAACCCCTTTTTATAATCGCCTAGTGGGCAAAGTCATCCTAAGTAACACATGAAGAAACACTGAACTCATTAAAAGACTGTGAAATTTGCCACACACACACACACACACACACACACACACACACACACAAATGAAACAGAGAGAAACTGGGCAAATGACTTAAAGTATACATGGCATACAAAGATTTAATATTTCTGATATTCAAGAAGTTCTACAAATAATTAAGAAACAGAGAAAATCCAATGGAAAAATAGATTATGAACACCCATAGAAGAAGAAATAACAAATAGCAGGCGAATATGAAAAGCAGCTCGTGCATACTATTGATCAGAAAAGTATATTTTACAGTTACTAATACAGTTAATATGATGATGCCCTGTGATTCCCCTCAGGGTTAAGCCAATTGTGATTAGGACTAATGATTTCAATGTTGTAAAATTTTCAGTGGACTTAAAAACAACAACTTCCTTTTTGTAACTACTTGATTCTTTCACTCTTTTATTGTACTCTCTGATTACATAATATTTGGGAACCTGGCATGTGTATGTCAGTTTTAAAGTAAGACTAAACGGAAACTGGAAGAGAGGGAGACACAAATTTTATTCTGTAGCAATTGTGTGCCTCAAGTATGGCAAATTACACATGGAGAAAAAAACTAACTTCAATGTGTAAAAATTATTTATAATGTGTGGTGCTCTCTGAAAATCACCAGGCCCTGGATATTGGAGCATACCAGTTTGTGTGCTCATTTCATTCAGCAAATTTCACCAATCACATTTTGTGCACAGGCTTTATGCTAGGTTCTATGAGATAAGAAAAGGTGTGAATGAATCTCTGTTCTTAAGGAGGCAAGGCATTGACGGATAACATGCTAAATAATACAAGTTAAATAATGCTTGAAAATTTTTAACGCAAAAGATGCCATGCAGGCATATAAGAAATTGCAAAATGAATTTGTACATCTTATTCAGTGATCTACAGCATTTCAGCATGGGAAAACCAATATACCATGGAAGATATTGAACTTTAGAACTACTCTGATATGTAGATGGGAATACAACAGATGAAGGAGAGGAACAGAGAAAATTACAAGTGGGAAAAGTGGCATGATAACAAGAAAGTGTAGAAACCTCAAAGTTGAGTTCTCAACCTAAAAATATATATATATATTTATTACAAACAAATGGACTTTCAAAGACTGGGAAGTCAGGAACTGTATTTATGCATTAACACATGTAGTCAAGATTTATTTTTACTGAAGAAACTGGAAAGGAACAAAGACATCCATTGAGTTTATTGCTCTACTCCAAGGCATTAAAACATATTAAGTAAATCATCAATTCTCCTGTGTCTACCAAGAATTCATTTTACAGATCTCATTTTAGATGATATTTCTTGATATTTGAACCAAATATCTTTCAACACATTGAAATCATGTATTTTAAAAACTTTTTGGTTTATATTTTGATGAGGGTAGAAAATTTTTCATCTAATAAACATAATTTTATATTAATAACAAAATTCTTGTCTCTTTTTCAAGTTCCGTTTGTTTTGTCTTTCTATAAAATCTTGAAATCCAATATTACACATAGATAAGCACTAAAATATGAAATAATGCAGGCCAAGGATTCAACATCTTGCATTTTACCTAATAAAATATTGGGATAATTGCTGTTCAGTAATTTCTATGCTCCTGTTAGAAGTTGGGAAAAAAGTTAAAATATATTCTGTAAGATGAAATATAACTAAAGTATAACTAAAATTAAAATCATATTTCATACAACTCAATAGTACTATCTACTACTAAAGCATAAAATAATACTGTAAAATTTTAAATACAGTCAGGTAAAGTCTATGTAACTCCATTTAACCTAAGCACTAGTGGCCTACTGGTAAATGTTTATTAATCCATATGCCTGAGGCCAGGAAGTCCCAATTTGTCGAGTTTGTTGAGTTTTTATGGTCTCATCGTCTTCACGGTGGCTGATGTCAAAACAACCAACTTGATGATTACCAGCTAGTAAAATTTCTGAAGCTTACCAATTAGTTCTTGCAATCTGATGCAGGGTTACTCCAGAACATCGTAAAGTGACAATAGTGCATGATCACCTAACAAAATCCTTATCTTTACTTATTATAAATATTAATAGGTATTAATAAGATGGTTTTAAAATTCTAATATGTATTCATAAAATATAAATGAAGAGTGTTGCATATTTATGAAATTAGAAAAATATTATACTTGACTCAATCCTATGCATTTAGGGACTTACTACATTTATTTCTTGAAAATGTCTTCTTAAAATATACCAAAAAACATATATGTTGTTAAGTAAATTCTTATACTGTATATGAATGTTGCTGGTGTTGAATTACAGCTCGTGTCCATTGATACACACACACACATACACATACACACACACCCTTGAGTTTTTAAATGACTCGATTTAGCACAGGTGGTTGGGCTATGGCAATAATCCTCTTTCCAACATAATTAAATGACGCTTTTCCTATGTTCCATGGTAGATTTATGGTCCTGACCAAATCCTAATGAATCACAACATTATTTTTGTTCTCAAAATGCACTTACATAAAAGACAACATGTACTTTAAAACATCTGTGATACAAAACATTCACTTGCTGTCAGGTTTTCAGCTTCTCCCTTGTTTTACCAATAAAAATGAAAATAAATCTAGCTAACTTGAAAATACTTATTTTCCCAGACTAAAGAGCCAGAAATATTAGACTAGTTTTAAGATGTTTCATTTGGAAATAGAAGTACTTTTTTCATTGATCTTATTTTATGCCATGCAAAAGGAAACATTTTAATCAAATCATTGAAGATTAACAATTCCTCTTCTATAAACTAATGACCTCTAAAATTCTCACTGGATAAAGAAACTAGAGAATAAAAGTAATCTCCAACCCAGGACTAAGATGAGCAGAAGGAAATATTCCTGGGAGTAGATACACAAATATCCCACCATTGTTTCCCTTAAGCTAAACGATGGTAAACCCAAGTAAAAGTCATGTTGGTTATCATGAAAGAGTAACAATCATTCTCACATTAGTGGAGATTTTTATTAAAAAACTACTACACCCATGGTTCTCAACAGGGGGTGGGAGGTGGCTTTGCTCCCTAGGGGACATCTGTTTAGAGACATTTTGGTTGTCAGAACATGGGGTGGATGGGATTTTACCGGCATCATGGGCAGAGACCAAGGATGCTGCTCAGTATTTTATAATGCACAGGGCAGAACTCCACAATAAAAAGCCAAGTCAATAGAAACTTTGTACTATACCCAAACATTTACACACTTGTAAATCACACAAGAAAAAGGGTACTACCAGTACCCCTCTCAAGGCCCTCCCCAATCACAATAACTTTCATCCTCTCTGCAGATGACCTATATCTCAACTTGTATGGCAATCATTTCCTATCTTTATGGTTTTCCTATCTATGCATCTATCACTAAATATTAGCGTGTTGCCTGTCTTGAATTTTATATGTATATAATTTTTAGATGAATGTTATACTTTCATCAGATATTCTTAGCATCTTCTCTTATTTATCATTATTTCTGTGAGGTGTATGCATTTTGTTGAAGACAGTTGTGGTCTCTGCTTAAATTGCTGCATATTATTGCACTGTATGAACAAAACATGATTTCTGTATCCAGTTTAATGTAGATTGATGTTAGAATGTTTGTAGTTTGAGACTACAAAAGTAATGCTGCTATGACCATTCCTGCACACGAACCTTGAGACAAATGTGTAGCAGATGCTGTACATTATATACACAGGGTTGGAATACTAAACCTGGGATATGTGTATTTTCAACTTAATTAAATAGCATTACTATTTTTTCAGAATGATTGAACCAATGCATACTTCTACAAGCAGTCTATAAGAATACCTGTTAAATGCATCTTCTCCAAGTTTTGCTATTGTCAGATTTTTAAATCTACCAATTTGGTGGGTCTGTAATGATATTTTATTGGGATCTTAATCTATCTGGTGGGTCTGTAAAAATATTTTATTGGGATTTTAATCTATTTTTGACCACTATTAAGACTGATAATCTTTACAAATGTTTAATGGGCAGTTTCTCCTCTTTAATGAAGGGTTAGGTCAGATCTTTCACTCATATTTTTCTACTGAGTTATCTGATAATTTCTAATTTATTTGTAGGAGTTCTTACATATTCCAGGAACTAGTCTTTTGCCAATTACATATAGTTTGTTTTTCATAAATGTATGGTGTCACTTTAATAAATTTTATGGTGTCTCAAAGTTTCTACTGTATTTACCTACACCTTCCTTTTTATTATTACCTTTTTGTCCTATTTAGGATTTTTTTTCTTAGTGAAAGTCCATAAAGCTACTTTCCTATATTAATCTTAATAGTTTTCCAATTGCGCCATTAATTTTAGGCTGTTACAATACTTAAATTTTTTCATATGGTGTGAGGAAGTTTAATTTAATTTCTTCTCACCTGGGTTCCCAATTGTCCCAGAAACTCTTAATGAACTAGTTGTCTTAACTTTCCCTAGTGATTTACCATTCTGTCTGTCACAGAGTATTCATACACATGAAATTCAGTTTCTGAATTGTCCACTTTAGTTCACTGAACTTGTCTTTCCGATATTAATGTTATATTGTTTAATTAATATATTTTATGACACATCTTGATATATGATAAAGAAAATTGTACCCCCTTGTCTTTTTTTTTCCATGAGTTTCTTGGGTATTCTTGTTTTCCTATTTTTCTCATTTATTTTACAATTATTTGACTTTGGCCAATTCTAAAATCAATGAAACAAACAAACACTGCTGTGATTTTTTTGTTAGGATTACATTGGGTATATAAATTAATTACAAGAACTGACATTTTAGTGATACGGAGTTTTTGTTGTTGTTGTTGTTTTGGTTTTTTTTGAGTTGGAGTCTCATTCTGTCACTCAGACTGGAGTGCAGTGGCTGCTCTCTGCTGGGCTCCAGTGATCCTTCCGCCTCAACCTTCCAAATAGCTGGAACTACAGGCGCGCACTACCAAGCCCGACTAATTTGTGATTTATTGTAGAGATGAGGTCTCCTCAAGTTGCCCAGGCGGGTCTCGAAGATACAGAGTTTTCTAATCTATCGACAAAATAGAGCACACCTTTAAAAACATCTTCTTTAACTGTCTTTCATTAAAGTTGTATGATTTCCTCCATGTATATTACGCAATTTTTTGTTATATTTTCTACTAAGTATTTTATTTCTAGGTGTTACTTTAAATGGTCTCTATATCATTATTTTCTAATAATGCTTAGTAATGTCTTTTTTTTTTTTTTTTTTTTTTGAGTCGGAGTCTTAATCTGCTGCCTGGGCTGGAGTGTAGTGGCATGCTCATGGCCACTGTAACCTCAACCTGTTGGGCTCAGCCAATCCTTCGGCCCCAGGCTTCCAAGTAGCTGGAACTACAGGTATGTGCCACCATGACCAGATAATTTTTTGATTCATTGTAGAGACAAAATCTTGCCATGTTGCTCAGGCTGGTCTTGAACCCCTGAGTTCAGGCAACCCTCTCGCCTCTACCTCCCAAAGTGCTGGGATTATGGGTGCAAGCCACCATGCCTAGCAAGTACTGCTTTTTTATTTATATATGTATGTATTTTTTTTGAGTCAGGGTCTCACTCAGTCATCCAGGATGGATTGCAGTGCCATGGAACATGCCTCACCACAGCCTCAACCTCCTATGCTCAGGCAATTTTTTCATGTCAGTCTTGCAACTTGCTGGGACTGCAGGCATGCGCCACCATGCCTGGCTTATTTTTATTTTATTTTTAATTTTTGTATGAGGTCTTGTTATGTTGCCCAAGCTGGTCTCGGACTCCTGGACTCAGGCAATCCTCCCACCTTTGCCTCTCAAAGTGCTGGGATTGCAGGAGTGAACCAATGCGCGAAGACTGAGTACTCTAATTTTAAATATTATTTTAAATGATCTATTTATAATTATTCTCTAACTTTGTTTCTGATACATAAATATTCAAATGTTGGTCTGGCATGGTGGCCCACATCTGTAACCCCAGCACTCTGGGAGGATGGGGAAGACGATTGCTTGAGCCTAGGAATTTGAGAACAACCTGGGCAACATAGTGAGCCGTCATCTCTACAATACACCTGTAGTCCCAGCTACTTAGGAGGCTGAGGTGGGAGGATTGCCTGAGCCCAGGAAGTTGAGGCTGCAGCGAGCTGTGATTGTACCACTGTACTTCAGCCTGGGTGACGGAGTGAGACCCCAACTCAAAAAAATAAAAATGAAATAGAAAACAAATGATTTGTACATAAATTTTGTATACACCTAACTTCCTTAACTCCTATGAATTTTTTTAAATCATTGTCTGAAGTTTTGTAGCAAGAAGAGTTGTAAGATAGTCTCTAAGATTTCTGCCCCATGTGTACATACATACCTTGTGTGCAGGCAGGGCCTGTGAATGAGATGAAATATCACTCCATGTTTGGGTTTAGTTATATGGCAAAGGCAAAGGGATTCAACCAGTTGGTTTTGAGCTAATCACAATGGAGCTTATTCTGGATAGGCCTGACCTAAGCATTGGAAAGTTCTTAGGAAGAGGCTGACTATTCCTGGAAAAAAAAAAAGAAAAAGACTCTCTTGCTAACCTTGAAGAAGCAAACAGTACTCTGTGACCTGTCTGTGGAGAGAGGTGGCCTCTGGCAGCTGAGGATGGCAATCCTACAACCATAATAAACTGATTTCTGCCAATAACCTGAGTGAGTTTGAAAAGGGAGCCTGAGTTCCAGATGAGAACACCCACATCACCTTAGGACACGAACAGGGAATCCTGTTACTCTGTCCTCAGCTTGTGGCCCACAGAAATGAGATAATAAATATGTGCTTTTGAAGCCACTAGGTTTGTGGCAATTTGTTATACAAGCTTTTTTAAAAGATTTTTTTGCGAACACAAATATATTCTGATGAGATTTTATGTGTTCCTTTCCCATCTTTACATCATTTATTCCTTATTTTTCTCTTATTGCTTTAAGACCTCTAATACAAAGTTGACTTGAAATAGTGGTAGAGGCATTATTTTGATGTCAGGTATGATATTTACTATAGTTTTTTTGTTTTGTAAGTTTTTTTTTTTTTGAGTCAGAGTCTCACTCTGTCGCCCAGGCTGGAGTGCAGTGGCACGCTCCCGACCACCGCAGCCTCGACTTGCTGGGTTCCAGCGATCCTTCCGCCTCAGCCTTCCAAGTAGCTGGAACTACAGGAGTGCGCTACCACGCCAGGCTAGTTTTTTTGATTTATTATAGAGACAAGGCCTCACCAAGTTGCCCCAGGCAGGCCTCGAACCCGCGGGCTCTGGCAATCCTCTTGACTCGGTCTTCCAAAGTGCTGGGATTACAGGCTGAGCCACCGAGCCCGACCTGTAAATATTTTTTAACCAGAATCAGCAATTCTTGTCTATCCTTAGCTTGCTGAGAATTTTTGTCAGGAATAAATGTTGACTTTGATCAAACTTTTTTTTTCCTGCACCTTTAAAAAGTATCATATGTTTTCTTTCCTTCAAATGATTAATGTGTTGAATTATAATAACAGACATTCTAACGTTAAAACAACCTTTTATTCTAGGGCAGAGGAAGTGGAAGAAGCTATTTAGTTATAATGCTTTTTTAAAATACAATTTTGGATTCATTTTGCCAATATTTCATCAAAGATTTTTGCATGTATGTTAATGACAGAATGATTCTTGATCTTCTTTTATTTTTCTGTCTTCTTTGTGTTTGTCTATCAAGAATATGCTAGTCTCATGCAATGAATTCTGTGAAAGTATTGTGTAAGATTGCAATATTTTTTCTTGCCTGTGTTACAGAAATGAGTGGGATAACATCTAAATCTGGAGGACTACTGAATAATTGGATATAGTTTCTTCAGGTTGTAAGAATAAATATGTTAAATATGCTAACACTTAGAAACACCCAATATAGCAAGTTAAAGTTGCTTCACCGGATGATTACTGTTGTAGAAACAGATGTGTAGAAAATGAATGAGACTATAAATTAGTGCTTTCTAAATGTATTTGACTACCAAACACTTTTTCCATTTTAATTTGTGAAAAGAGTATATTTTGATAATTTAAAACTTCCTTCTTTAATTAAAAAATCCAAGAGAAAGAATCTGGTTAGTATAGTGTTTCATAAATGCTAAATCCTGAATGATATGGGAGATATGTATTGAATGCAAATATTGAATTGGCATACATCAGTCAGTGATTACATGCTACCTATGTATTCAAACTCAGATTTTGCATTCTTCAGGTATAGAAAAGTATAAACCACACAGTTCCATTCTGAAGCAAGAAGTATACAATGCACACTCAAAAGTAATGTCAAAATATTTGCATTTCTTAAGTCTTTTGGAAGAAATTCAAGTCACATAGTGCTTCTTTAAAAAAACATAAAAATAAAATTCAAAATATTCCCCACTCATACTGCCACATCAAAGCTGTTCTTAAATTTTTCTCTGACACACACAGGCACACACACATACAAGCACACTTGAAAACATCATGCTTTCTTTGACCTTGACCTTCTGTTCTGCTGTTCCTTCAACAAAAGCCCCTAACCTCATTCAAGGATGGGAGAGGAGAAGAGACTGGACAAGACAAAGCACATTTTACTTCAGCAGCCAAGGAGAGGACTAGAAGGTCACTGATAAACGTGAGTCTCATGGACTTCCTGTCATATGCTGACACGATCACACCATTTATAAAGGCAAATTATGACAGGCTAAGGTAAGCAATTACATGTAATTCTGGTAATTTTGACTTATATTTCTGAAGGTCTTCTAGGAAAAATTTTTTTCTTCTGATTGATTTTTTCCTCCAATAATATACCTATCAATTTTCTATGGAATACTAGACTTCCAAGGAACACAATTTTCACAAAATTTTCCATTTCTTAAAGCATTATTTAGTATTTGGATATATATTTTTTTAATTTCCATAGCTTTAAGGTTACAAATGGGTTTTGGTTACATGGATACATTGCATAGTGGTAAAGAAGTCTGAGTTTTAATTGTCCCTGTCATCCCAACTAGTGTACTTTGTATCAGGTAGGTGATTTTTCATCCATGCTCCTCTTCGCACCATCTTCCTTCTGAGTCTCCAATGTCCATTAATGATTTATTTCAAATCACTGTCTTTAAGGTGGCTTATAGATGTCCTTGTTGAAGATGTACTAAATAATAAAATCTGTAGGTGCAGCATATAGCCCAACATCGGCCATATAAAAAATATTCAAAATTTGTTTGTGGCTTTCTTTAATTTAGTATAGGCCTTTATAATCTTTAGTCATGTGAGTTTATTTGGATAATTTCAGTTTCACACATATTGTATCATAGACATACTGAAAGCTCAGATTTGTAAAGATTAGGTGAGGATTAATTTATTTATTGAGTGGAAAAACAGGTATAATGAAGGGCATAGTGAAATAAGTTGCAGTTAATTTGTTGTCAGAAATTAAAGTCATAACTTCCCCTATATTGCTAATGAAAAGTATTTACAGCCTCTAACATACAAAATTTTGAAACTATACAAAACTTCCATTTGTTAACCTTGGATTCTGTTTCAAAGACTGATTATGCATTTCTGAACAAGCCAGAAACAGTTTGCATGACCGCTCTGAAGTGGATTTATTCACTTGGTGATAATTCATTGAGTTGTACACCTGTGGGCTCTATGCATTCCAATATTTGTATGTTATGTTAGTTAAAGCATTTGAAAATTCATATTTTTGAAGTTTATTAACATGAGATGATGCTGATCATTTTGGAAAAAATATTAAATTAGTTAGGCTATGAACTAGGATGTTTAATATGATACCATACTGGAAAAATACATACACAAGCTCGATCACAAAGAAAAAGCTCTTGGAGGATATACACAACAGTTTCTTGGTGGTTAATAAAAAGTTTTACAGTGTGTATTGTAGCAAATACAGTCTATAGATATTGTTATATCAGTACATAAAAAGCTTCCTCATTTTTTTTGGCTGGGTGTGGTGCCTCATACCTGTAATTTCAACACTTAGGGAGGCTAAGGAGGGAGAATTGCTTGAGTCCAGGAGTTCAAGACCAGTATAGGCAACATAGTGAGACCTTGTCTACACACACACACACACACACACACACACACACACACTAAAAAATTAGCCAAGCATGATGGCATGCGCCTGTAGTCCCAGCTACTCGGGAGGCTGAGGCAGAAGGACTACCTGAGCCCAGGAAGGCAAGGCTCTGATGACCTGTGATCATGTCACTGCACTTCAGCCTGGGTGACAGAGTGGGACCTTTCCCAACTCAAAAACAAAAAACTTCTTCATTTAATAGCCTCTATAGACTTAATGCATAAATTTAATCAATTTTCTTCTGACGGCATATAGGTTAGTTCCAAAATTTTACTCATGTAAACATTACTGTAATGAATAATCTTGTGCATACATTGTATTGCACTTTTTTTCTTTTGAGTCAGAATCTCACTCAGTCACTCAGGCTGAAATGCAGTGGCACACTCAAGGCTACTGCAGCCTCAGTCTCCTGGGCTCAGGCGATCCTTCCGCCCCAGCCTTCCAAGTAGCTGGAACTATAGGTATGCCACCACACCTGGCTCATTTTTAAATTTATTGTAGGGATGAAGTCTTGCCAAATTGTCCAAGGCTGGTCTTAAACCCCTGAGCTCAGGGAACCTTCTCACATCTACCTCCCAAAGTACTGGGATTACAGACGTGAACCACAGTGCCTGTGACTGTATTGCATTTTTATAAGTAGCTCTGTAAAAAAGTTTTCTAGAAGTAAAATTGCTGACTTAAAGGAAATTAAGTGCATTTGTAATATTGATAGCCATAGACCTCCATGGAGATGGCATCCATTTATACTCCCATAAGCAATGTATGAAAGTTCCTGTTTCCACACATCCTTACCAATGCATGTTTTATTTACTCATTATTTTCCCTCAAAATTTGCTGACAGGAAAAATGAAAAAATGTAAAAACCACAAAACAAATATTTTGGTGGTATTATAAGTGATTCCCTTTCTCGTCTTTTTTTTAGATTTTTAAGTTAACAGGAAAAAATTAAGTTACAGAACAGTGTGTATATTACCACCTTGTAAAAACTGTTGGGAAAAGAATAGAAGTATGTATCTATGTATATGCATCAGTGTTCTTTAGAAGCTAAGATAACACACAGACTATCATGAATCAGAGATATATTTCCAAATATCAAGCTTTATTAAGAGTGGAAAAACCTATACAATCAAAATGCTCAGATGATGCAGAGAGTAGCCTGGGAAGTCATGGTGGCTGTACCGGTGCCATCCCCTAGATAGACATTCTCTAGATGACGATCACAGGACTGTGAAACATCTTTTTATACCCAAGTATAGCCCAAGCCTAACCTGCTTGAACTCCTGGGAGCCCCACCTCGATGACTGTGTGTTCTATTTGCTTTAGGCTATCCTTAGCCAGGACTATATAAGGACCTTTCCGAGACAACACCTCTTCCTTCTGCTCTTTGAGGTTAGCACAGATCCCCAGTCTTTTCCCTGGGCAATTCCCCTATAAAGGTGTACATATATTTCAAACAGCTAACTTAACTCCTTCTGAAGGATACTTGGAGCTTGAGAACTAAGGTCAAGGTAAGATGGAGAATTTTAAATGAATATCTCTTTGGTCCATGTGAGTGTATTACATATTAAAAAATGATTAAATAAATACAATTACTAAAAGTAATAAACTGTAAGCATGCAATTTATAACCAATGCAAAATGATATTTCTGGATTCCTATTTTGCTTACATTCATGGAAGATGTTTCTATGCTATAATTAACATTGCTGATCTAATTTTGGTAATGGAATATTTGGCACAGGGAAGATTAAAACTGAGGAGGAGAATATGACAAGATTAAAATCTTTTGGCTAAGAACATTACTGATTCCCGAGTTTGGTTTTGGAGCCCTTCCTAATAAAAGCTTATTTCCCCCCCCCCCCGAAATATGTTAGTGGATTTTATATACTTTCTGAATGTATTAATGACAAACCATTTTTAAGTTTACCCATTATATTTTATTGTTCATTCAGAAGTTGCTGAGTGGTTTCATGGCATTACCATACTAATCCTGTCTTTGTCACTTTATTGCCTTAAGCAAGACATAGCATTTTTAGTCTCAGGTAGCTAGAGTATGGTTGGATGAAGACAGTCAGACCAACCTAGGATTTGGGTTGGATTTGGCCTGTCCTTGTTATTTATATGACTCAACTTCTCTGAATTTCGTTGCTCTTATCCCCACCTGTAAAATGGGGATATGGCCAACTACTTTAGTCCAGATCTTCTAGGACACAAAGCCTATGGCCAGGTTGAAAGCACTGACACTTAGTTTGGGGGAAAAGAGGCAACAGCAGAAGCAGATGTACCCACCTGGCAGTGATTTCCTGATCACTGAAAAGAGAATCCATGTATCAGATCCATCCATCCGAAGGAGAAAGAAGAGGGAATATAATCGACTGAGCTTCACACATCTCTTCTTTCCACTGGCCAAAATGTATCTCAATGGACTTTAACTCACCACACTGCCCAGTGGCATCCTTTGCCCCTTCAGCTGCCTCTTGGAATGCCATATGCCAAGTTCCCTTGTGTGACATTGTGTTGAAGTCCTCAAGTGGCTAGAGGAGTCAGAACTCAGATGACTCTGCCTGTCTGCTTTGCAGGGGCTATGAGGGAGATTTCAGCATTCATCAGAGCAAGTGAGTCCCAGGAGATGGGCATGAGCTTGAGCAGAGATGTCCTGGCATGGCAGTGACTGAGACAGAACAGGTAGCTGAGATTCTGGAAGATAGCTGGTGTCCTGAGAATTGAGGACATGTATAATATCATTTGTATCCAATATGCTTTCCTTTTTTATGTGTGTGACAGGTAAGGAAGATAAACTGTCCTTCAAAGTTGATATATAGAGGTGCTCAACAATGCTAGATTTCTCAAATGATACAGTCCTAGAATGGACTGTAAGTGCAAAGTAGCCCCCAAATGCTGAAGGAGCCAAGAAACCAAAGAATGAGGCAGACAAATCCAGTTTGTCAAGATAGGGTGTTTTATTGGGAAACTTACAAACAGAAGTGTGGTCTTGCATGGCCACGAGACAGGGAGAGCTCTGCACCTACTACTCCTAGTCCCAGGGCTCCTATACCATGGGGGAAAGGATATAAGTGCTCTTTGTAATTAAAGGTAACCCTCCAGAACAGACAAGGATGATGTAGCCATTATAGTCTACAATTTGTACAATAACATCAAGGTTGACATGTTCTGACACTAAAGACAGTAAATAAACTAGCAATCAGGAGGCATTCACAAGACTGAGGTTAATCAAAAGTCACCATACTGGATTAGCAAACAAGATGGAGTCACTTTTGTTTCCACAAATGAGTGTAACAGTTATCCTTTTTATCCCTTAGGCAGATGATTAAAATCAAGAATATAGTAGATATGTCTATTCTTTGAACATTCAAAAAAAAATCTCCTTTGGTAATCACTAAGCTTCAATAATAAGCAATATTGTATCCCAATCTTTAAGTCTTTATGGCAGCACTATTCACAATAGCCAAGATATGGAATCAACCCAAATGTCCATCAGCTAACGAATGGATAAAGAAACTGTGAGATATATGTATGATATAACTATGATATATATATAAATATATATGAATAACATAAGCCATAAATAAGAATAAAATCCTGAATGTTCTTACTCATATGTAGGAGCTAAAAAAAGTTGAACTCATAGAACCGTGGAGATTAGAGGCTGGAAAGGGGAAGGGGAAGGGAAAGATGGGGAAAGATATTGGATACAAAATTACAGTTAGACAGAAGGAATAAGTTCTAGTGTTCTCCTATATCACTGTAGGGTGATATAGTTAACGATAATTTATTGTACATTTTCCAATTGCTAGAAGAGAGGATTTTAAATGTTTTCTACAAAGAAATAATATTTGAGGTGATAGATATGGTAATTACCTTGGTTTGATCATTACATATTGATCATTACTTGTATTGATATGCAGGTATCAAAATATCGTACTAACACTATATTGACACAATTATCATGTGTCAATTAAAATAAAAGGAAAAATAATTAACCATATTTTGGTATTCTTGTTTTGTTACTATCTCTCTTCTTTTTTTATTATAAGGATGTGGGGTACAATTCAGGGTTGGGTATACAAATGTTGATTATGCAGGTACCTTTGTTGATGAGGTGTGCCCCTCCCTCCCCTAGCAGTTTCTCTCAACTGCCAATCCTACCTCCTCTCCCCTGACAGTTTCCCACTACTGCTAATTCCTTTCTTATAGTATTACAATTGTTCAAGGTCTGCTTATGAGTAAGAACATATGATACTCTGTTCTTTGTTTCTGTGATAGATCACTGAGTATGATCAGCTCTAAATCCATCCAAGATTCTGCAAAGTCCATATGTTTGTCCTTCTTTATGGCTGCATGATATTCCAGCGTGTATACGTACTGCATTTTAAAATCCAGTCTAGGTTCAATAGGCAACATGGTTGGCTCCATGTTTTTGCTATTGTGAATAGAGCTGCAACAAACATATGTGTGCTGCTATCTTTTTTGTAGAATGATTTAAGTTCCTCCAGATATATTCCCAATAGGGGAATTGCTGGGTCATATGGAAGGTCAATTTCTAGTTCTTTCAGAAATCGCCACAGTCTTCCAAAGAGGGTACACTAGTTTGTATTCCCACCAGCAGTGTAGAAGTGTTTCTTTTTTACTACAAATTTTAAAGAAAATCCTTGGTATAATAGTATTTTAATCACAAAAATATCAGAGTTTATTACTTGCGAATGAGAACTTTTTTAAAAAAACAAAACGATATTAGTATTATCGTATCTAACAAAGAGAACAAAATTGTTTAATATAATCTGATACACAGTCTATTCAAATCACCCCAATTTCTTGAGCATGTCTTCTTTTAATCAATAATAGGTCTCCTTTCTTCTTTTTTTTAATCAATATTTTTTAGGTCTCCTTTCTATACCTCACTATTCTATACTATTTATGTTTTAAAGAAAAGTGATCATTTGTTCTATAGAAGTTTCTCACTTTTTCTTAGGGTGATGCAGTAAAATCACCCCACATCCTTAACCTCTAGCAACTACTGATTTATTTTTTTGGTCCATATAGTTTTGTTTCCCAGAATTTCATATAAATGAACTCATAGGATATAGCCATTTAACTCTGGCTTCTTTCACTTATCATAATGAACTCGACATTCATTCATGTTACTGTGCGTCTCAGTAGTTTGCTGAGTGTATTCTATTGTTTGCATATTTATTCCCTAGTGAAGGGACGTTAGGTTTACTTCTAGTTTTTGGCAATAATGAATAAAGATAATACATACATTTGCATATAATATTTGTTGTGAACTAAGTTTTTTAATGGACATGAATGGAATTTCTGGGTCAAATAATAAGAGTATGTTTAACTTTATGGAAAACTGCTACTAGGCAGTATCGTTTTGCATACTTATGAGCAATGGATGAGAATTTGTGTTGTTGCACATCCTCAGCATCACTTAGAATTCTCAGGGTTTTTGTTTGTTTTAGCATTTTAGTCACTGAAATAGAAACATATATATAATGGAATATTATCAAGCATGAATGGAATGGAGTTCTGATATATGGTACAACATAGATGAAACTTAAAAGTATTGTGCTGAGTGAAATAAGCCAGAAGACACAAAAGGACAAGCAATGTAGAATTCCACCTTTATGAACTGGTTAGAGCAGACAAATTCATAAAGACAGAAAATGGATTAGCTATTACCAGGGCTGGGGAAGAGAGTGGGGAATATTGGTTAATGTGTACGGAGTTTCAGTTTGGAGGGATGAAAAAGTTTTGGAAACAGATAATGGTGACAGGTACACCAAATTCTGAATATAACTAATGGCACTGATTTGTACACCTGAAAAGTATTCAAATGGGAAATTATATGTTGTATATATTTTACCACAATTTAAAAATGGTTATAAAAAAGCAAAAACTAGATTACTGAGATAAATTTTGATTTGTCTTAAGGAAGAAAAATGAAAGAAAAAGAAGAATTGTGGAGCACTCTAAGGTTTTGTGGACTGTGAGATTATTCATACTATCAAGATAGAACACATAAGGAGAAAAAGAGGATTATGACAAAGAGTAGGAAATAGTCACTGGGTTTTGATGATGTCAAAGTGGAGATGGTTACAGGCTACTGGTAATATGACTCTATACAATGGAGAAGTAGATGTGGAAATCATTAGCATTTAGTGGTAGCTGAAAAAAATAGAATGATAACTAAAAATTGAGATTTTTTAAAGAAAAATGTAAACTTCTCTCCTAGACTAATAAATTTGGCTTTATTATATTTAAAAAATTCAGGCAGAAGACAGCTTCCTTCTTTAAAGTAGTCATAATTCTTTTCTTGATTTTCCTCAGTAAGGAAAAATCAGAGTAAATGTTGTGCCACTTCATAGCAAGGATCTAATTTGGTTTTCTTTTGTTTACTGCTGAAATGTAATTAGATACATAATCTAGGATCATTATTTGTCTATTGACTCCAGGGTACAATGGGCTTTTGAAGGCTGGTTCTGAGAATCAACTCACTTATGTACCCTTGTGTCCTCTGTGGGAGCAGGGATTGTTACTAAGACCTCTAAATACATGAATTTGGATATCACCAGAAAAGATTAATGGGCCCTAACCTGGAATGACTTCACAGTGAGAGTCACATCCCAGACCAAGGTTCAAATGAAGTAACACATAAGAAAATCTTGGTATAATTTAAAGCTCTTTGTAAGTATTTTTTATTGATATTATTATTGTTATGATAAAATAAGCCTGGGTCAATGAATCAGCTTGTATCACTAACACAAACATGTTAAAAGGGACCTTGGCAGTGTGATGACTTTTTTCTTGTTTGCAATACTAGCAGATTTCACTAAGGACTAAAGGACTCTAATATAGTCCCTTAACTTGTATCTAGAAAAACTTGTGCCTGTCCTGTGCATTGTAAGATGTTTACTAGCATCCTTGGCCTCTACCCACTATATGACAGTCCTGACTCCTCATACCTGGCAGTCAAAAATATCTCCAAGCTTACTCAAATATTTCCTAGGGGACAAAGTTGTCTCCTGTTGAAATAACCTTGAAGGTATTTTTATGGTGATTCATTTATAACACAAATGATCAGTATTCATGAACAATTCTCTGTCACCTAATTGAACTATAATTCTCCAGAGATGGTGAATGAGAGATGCTTAACTATTGGAGAGCAAGGGAGTTATTCAAAGTGCAGCAGTTAATACCAGAAGACCTAACAGAATAGAGGACTATTGCAGCAAACAAATGGAACTATTAGATAAGGTGATCAGGTCAAGGTTCTCCCACCTACTAAACGTTTCTGTCCTCTTTGCCTCTATGATTTCACTTTCTTAGTCTCAACACTCTTCCAACAAAGCCACTGACACAACACCACCATCATAGAATGATTCATTTCCAGGGTTCATGGGGGTAGGAGTAGTTTGCCCCTTAAGAAATGATAGGCAATATTTTTCATCATTTAAAAAATCAGTTTCTAAAAAACTGATACACAAACTCTAAACTCTAACCTCCTTCTTAGTTTCCTGTGGGCAAGAAAACATTCTACATATTTACAGATAATATAGATGTATAGAAACTCTCATTATTTTGTTGCTGTTACTGCTACTCTTGTTTTTAAAATACAAATGTAGAGTTCAGCTTGATGTGCATGAAAAACTGAGCAATCTTTTCTTTATTGGTAAGTAAAGATAATTAGAGCTAGTACTAGCATAGAATATAACTCAAAAAAGGTAAAACTAATGTTTAATAAATATACATACATATATACATAACTTTATTTTTAAATAATTTCAGACTTACAGAAATGTCATAAAAATAATATATATAGTTCTCATGTGGCCCCATTCAGGTTCCTCTTATGTTTATATCTTGCAATTACCAATACAAACATTGTACCAACGTTAATATTTACTAAGATGCCTTATTTGAAGATCACCAGTTATTCCAATAGCATTCATTTTGCAGCTCTGAAATCTAATTCAAGATCTCACATTGCATTTGGTTGTCACAGCTGCTTGGTCTCCTCCAAACTGCAACAGTTCCTCAGTCTCTCCTTGTTCTTCGTGACCTTGACCAGAAACCATCCCTTAATTTGGGTTGATGTAATGTTTTCTTAGGATTAAGTTGAGTGTCTCCATTTTTGGCAAGAACACCACAAAATTGATGCCATGCCCTTCCCCATGCATCCTATCCTATCTGGAGATTCAACATGAAAATGTTACTTATTATCAAAGATCAGTATCCTTGCTCCCTCAGTGAAGGTGGTACCTGCTAGGCTCTGCACTGTAAAAGTTACTGTTCTTTTTTTTCAATTAATATCTAGAGGGAGACACTTTGAGATTATGCACATATCTTATTTCTCAAAGTATTTCTCAAATACTTTTATTAATGGATCTTACCTACAACGATTATTTTTCTGATAATTGCCTAGAACTGATTTTTATTTTCCTCATTCCTTTGGCATTTATTAATTAAAATTATTCTCTTGGTCATTTTAATTAATTAATTAATTAATTTCAATATTTATTATCTCACCATGAATACATTAATATTTCTTTTATTCTCTGGGTTATAATTCAATACTATCACTTTTTATTTAGTTGCTCAAATTATCCTAGCCCTAACTTTTGGGAACCTTTTCCAGTTATGTCTGTGTCTGTGCACATACCCGCATCATTTTCCAATGTCTCCTTACTTCTGGTACCATAGGAGATTCCAGGCTCATTTTTTGTTTGTATGTTTGTTTTGTTTTATTTTACAGTTGTGGGGTACGTGTGAGGGTTTACGACATAAGTAAATTGCATGCAGGTGAGGCTTGGATTTCTAGTGGACTCTCTCTTCCCCGATAGTGGACCTGGTACCCAATGTGTTACTGTGTGTCCCTTCTCCCTCCTTCCTCCCTCCTTCAGCAGGGCCCAGCATCTGTTGTTCCCACCTTCATGCTCATGTGACCAGTGATCATGTATTTTTTAAAATTAAATCTTTCCTCCCTTTCTCATTTTAAAATGTAGGTTGAAAAAGACTTTCATGCAGTTAATTAAAACAACTAGGGTTGACAAAAACCAAGTAATGATCCTAAAAAAAAAAAAAAATCTCTAAAGAGAAGGGAGGTGGTAGTTGTGGGGAGAAAAATCTAAAGAGAACATATGGATGATTAAGGCAATTGGCATGATCAGGAAACAGGAGGATTTGGGAAGAGGAAAAATCAAGTGGGAGCAGAAAGAAAAGGATTTTTTAAAAAATTTAAATAACTCTAAAACATAGTAAAAGAAAGCTAATTAATTAAAAAGAGAAGTGCAGTGGTGATTTACAACAAGCAGTCATTTACATCTAAGTATATGAGTATATAATATTTAGGTACTTTATAAAATTAAAATTAAACACTTCATTTGCACTATGATGGCATTTATCAACATTTGGAAATATATCCAAATGTCCAATCTTTTATTGTTCAAGGTCTTTTGATTTTAGAATTTGTTAAATTTGTTGATGGCTCCCTTCTCTGAGATAAAAGCACACTAGCTAAAAAAATTTTTTTAAAATCCTGAGATAAAGAAGGAAAGGTGATCAGGGGATTTCTTTACCTTTTTTTTCTTTTTGTGAGTAGAAGTCTCACTTTTTTGCCCAGGCTGGAGTGCAGTGACACACTCATGGCCACCATGGCCTCGACCTGTGTGTTTCAGGTAATCCTTCCACCTCAGCCTTCCAAGTAGCAGGAACCACAGGTGCACACCACCATGCCTGACTAATATTTTAATTAATTGTGGAGATGAGGTCTCGCCAAGTTGCCCAGGATGGTCTTGACCCTTGGACTTAGGCAATCCTCTCGCCTTTGCCTCCCAAAGCGCTGTGATTACAGGCTTTAGCCACTGCACCCCGGCTGATCAGAGGATTTCATAAGCTCTTTTTTCCTTATTGATGGTAATGTCAAATACTGGTTAGCCATTTCCATTCTGCTTTTGGCCCTTTCCCTGAAGATAGTAAGCTTATGTTCTAGTTCTGGACTCTGGAGCTGGTGTTAATTCCCCCAGTCACCAGGAAGTGATGACACCTGCATGACTTTACCTTTCTAGCCACATCTCTACTGTTTCCACAGAAGCTTTATTCTAGACAAGTTCTTCCTAGGATAGGAACTCTGGGCTGTAGGTGAAATCCAATTTCACCAGAAACAAAGACACACGCTACAGGGTCATAGCAATAAAAACAAAGTCCTGAAACAAACTTGTGCCTATGTGAAAACTTTGTATGGAAAAGAGGTGGCACTTTCAATAAGCCGAGAAATGATGATGTTTGTACTAGAAGGTATAATGTTACTAAAACTGGATAAACACATAGGTGTCTTCATCACGCTATATCGTCAACTGAGTCTGGGTGGAGAGGATTTCTTTAAAAATACTTAAAAAAAAAACTTGCCTACAACAAAATTAAGAGTTATTGTTCAGTGTAGGACACCATAGACAATGTTTTGGAGAGATTAAAAGCTCTGCCAAATATGTATAATATATTAATATCAATAATATCTAAGTACATGAAGAAGAGTATAGGCACCCGACAGAAAAAAGGCAAAATACACGAATAACAATTCACAGTAGAAACAAAAGTGGTTAATAAGTATATGAAGATAGATTCTACCACACTGGAAATCAGAATAATCAAATGCAACAATAAGGACCCTATCTTTTGTGCAAAGAAAAGCTCCCACTGTCACAGACTATCACCTGTTACCAAAGCTATGGAGAAATGGCGGTCATTTTGCACTCCAGGTAGAAGTCTGGAAAGTGCAGTATTCTGAGGAGAAACCATTGATTACTTTATAAAATTATATCTATAAGATCCCCATGAGAATAGAAACCAGGGAAATCCCTGCATGAGGATGCTTGTGTAAGCATTATTTGTGGTACCAAGAGAAGGAGGCAATCTGGTTTACCATTGCTAGAAAAAATGGAAACAAAAAAATGGCAGATACTCTGTAAATGTTATACACCAATAATTGGAAGAGGAAGCAGCAAAGAGAGGATCCCAAAATGAGTTTGGGGGTGAAAATAAGTAAGAAACTATATGAAATCTGGAGCAAAATGATGGGGGAAGGCGACACCAAAGAATGGCTCTGTTTGAAATAATGATAGTGTTCCAAGAATTGGGATGTATGATTATTTTAACTCTGCCACCAGGGAAACCAATTCAAGCATTTCTGCACTTTTTCCCCCAGTGCAGACATGCACCCTGTCTTATTTAATCTGTTCTTTATCGTGGATCTAAGTGATGAATGAACTTTAAGACCAAAGATAAAATAGGTTTATATCCTATACACTTTGCATTTTATACTCAGCAAACGTGTAAAAAATAATTTTATTATAATAATCAACATATGTGTTTATACATTTAACATAAATTAGAAAATCTTAGTATAGAAATATATTTATTCACTCACATACATAGCCTTGCCCATAAGGTCAAGTTAAGGTCTCCCTGTCTTTCAAAGTTTAGCTGGTGTGTCATACTAATATTATGACAAAATCACCTTAAAAGTATAAGTTGATTTTTATTTTTTTCAGGTTGATCATTTTTACTTAATCTGATTCTCACTCTTTTAATTGCTACCCAAATCAGGAAAACAAAGCTTAGAAAAAATGCCCTAACGGTCATGACTTAAATAAAATACTCATAGATAATTTTCATGTTTATCAAAAAGAAAATACTATAAACATTATTTCTTAAGCATCAAATACCCTTGATGTGCTAAGAGAAAAATGAAAATTGTTCCTAGTGTGTTGATAACTTAGGTTTTTCACCAAGTGATGTACAAACATGTTTTATATGACCTTGACATGATTTCCTTTCACATCCTTCATTCAGAGTCTAAATAAGGAAGCCTATAGCTGATATACCTGCCTATATCACTTACTCTACTGCGTACTGACCAAGAGCAAAGAAAGAAAATCCGCAACCTATGGCATTTGGTTTCTGAGAATAAGGTTGACTACTCCCACGCAGGTGAGGGTCTATTAACTTCCTGCTGACAGGTTCTAGTTGGCTTTTAAGATTTTCACCACTAGATGGTGATAGAGTTTATTAACTACAGGGTCAATTCTTGTGTGTTTGGGGATCTTTTTAGTACCTCATCATTCATGCATTGGTTTCTATATTTTAAACTATCATTTATTATACAAATATAATTATGATTCAATATGGCAAGGTATCATGAATTCCTAGAGGACAGAAACAATTTTCTCTTTATTTCTTTGTGTAATTTTTAATGCCTCACATAAACATATTTATATTTAAAATGATATATACTTATCTGTATAAATTATATATGCTTCATGAATACATTAAATATATACATTTAATATAATATAAAAGACAAGTGTTAAACAGCAATGTAAATAATTTTGTTTGCTGTCTTGTAAATAAAAGTTAATCCTAGAATTTGTCGACCTTCCCATTTGAAGAAGCAATTTTTTCTTTACTCAACTCCTATAGAGTCTGGCAAACAAAAGAACTCAATAAATACTCATCAGATGAGTGAATGTATTCAGTTGGCTCTCGTATCTCCTCCTCTTAACCTAATCATCATTTCTTTAAAATCGCAATTAAGTGATTCTTGTATTTGCCTCTTGTAGCAGGATATCAAATTCAGTCATTTCACTGAATTGAATCTTTGTTACATCACCTAAAAGAATCATATTTTCCTACATAATTCATTCATGCATTTATTTATGTATCGATGTGTGCATGTGTGTATATATTTATTTATTTATCTTGTGTCAGAGTATCTGTTGCCCAGGTTAAAGGGCAGTGGCACAATTACAGCTACCACAGCCTCAATCTGCTGGGCTCAGGCGATCCTTCCACCTCAGCCTTTCAAGTTGCTGCCACCCACCACGCCACAGTGACCAGCTAATTTTTTTCTTTGATTTATTGTTGAGATGAGGTCTTGCCAAGCTGCCCAGGTTCCCAAAGTACTGGGATTACAGGCATGAACCACCATGTCCAGCCTTTTATACTTATTTTAAAAAATTCCTTGTCATAGTAATCAAACACACAGGAAAGAAAGAAAAAACTATACTTCTTTCAGTGCCTAAAATCAGATGAAGTTGAAATGGATCATGTGATTGCTAAATAAGACACAAATTAAATCCCACATCTGCTTGGCACTTGTAACTTCCTGCATAACTTGGAAAAAGTCACTCAACATCCCTCAATCACTGTATCACACAAGAGTCTCACTTGATTACATGATATATAGAATATGTTCACCTAGTAGCTCTATTGTCTTCTCATTCCCAGAAATTAGTCCGTTTCTGACCCAGTATCAAATTTTTGGAAAGAACTTTAATGTGTACCCTACTTCTTCTCATGTCATAGGGACACTTGTCTGAGCCCAGAGACACCAGCATCAACTCCTGAGGTCCCTCTTCAGAAATCTGGGATCCAGCCCCACCAGACTCCTTCCCCAAGTCCAACTGGCCAGTATCCTTCTGGAGAGGCTTGGGTTTCAGCTCCAGAGGGTCCCCTCTCTACAGTTCACATTTTAATGGGTCCAACACCTTGCCTTTGCTCTGCCAGCCCTTGGAGTGGCAGTTGTTTCTCACAGTTCCTAATTCAGTGATACCTTTTTTGTGTACTTTATTTCTTCAGTGCCGGGCTAGTACTTCTTTACATTTAATTATCAATGGCAACAGAACTGGTGTGGTTTCTGTCTTCTGTGTAGATACCGATCAATCCCTCTGTTGCCCTGAAGTGTTCTTCTAATTCTCTCCATTGAGATCTTGATACATTTCTCAACTAAGATGATAAGAAGTAAATGAATATGTTGCAAACATTTATCTTTATTCTGAAATTAACCTAAAAGAGTCTCCCGAAGGAAAAAAGAAAAAAAAGAAAAGAAAAATACACAAAGACAACAAACATTTCAACTATTTTTGCAGAAAACTTTTATTCTATAACAAACACTTTTTTAAACAAATATTATTATTTAAACTTATTGGAAAAATACTGTTCAATGACTTCAAAAAAGAAGACACTTTAATTCCGAACCTGAGAACATTTCTACTCTGTATAATAGTGAAAGAAAATTGGATATGTTTAAGGAATTCTGACTATTATGTTGTCCATGAAGTTGTCAAAAAACATATGTGTTTTATATAACTTCTTGCTTCTCAGAGTTCAAGGAAACCATTTGGACATTTCATTCTCATTCAACAGCATGCCTTTTTCAAAGAGTAGCCACAGTTTAATAGGAGAGGAGTTTTGTCAGAGGAAAATTAATAGCGAGAATTAAGATCAAGGGTTATGATTTCTTGTCTATTTTGGTAGCTTTGTTTATCTGTAACATTTCTAGATAATGTACTATCATATATAGCTTTGTTTTATTTTGTTTGTTTTGTTTAATGAGATGCCGTCATTTTCTTTTTCTTTCCTTTTCATTTTCTTTTCATTTTTTTAAAAGTTGGAGTCTCACTCTGTTGCCTAAGCTGTAGTATAGTGGCATGTTCAGAACAATCACAGCTCATGGCGGCCTCAACCTCCTGGGTTCAGGCAATCCTTCTACCTCAGCATCCTGAGTAGCTGGGACTACAGGACTACAGGTGTAAGCCACCATTCCTGGCTCTTTTTTTTTTTTTTTGCTTCTATTTTACCCCCTCTTTTTAATTTCATATTTTAATTCCCTACCAGAATCCTCGCATATGCTCTTCCTTACTATGCCAGCCACAGAGATACACTGCTTGGCTCTCTCTTCAAGACAGTACTGCTGTGGTAGTTCCTGCCTGTAATCCCAGCACTTTGTGAGGCCAAGGCGAGAGATTCACTTGAGCCCAGGAGTTTAAGACCAACCTGGGCAACAAAGTGAGACCTCATTTCTACAAAAAAAAATAATAATAACCAGGTGTGGTGACCTGTGCCTGTAGTCCCAGCTACTCAAGATGTTTGACAGATTGTCTTGGATTTTTGAGGTATAGGATCATATCATCAGCAAAGAGGGATAACTTGACTTTCTCTTTTCCTGTTTGGATATCCCTGATTTCCTTCTCTTGTCTGGTGGCTCTAGCTAGGACTTCCAACACTATGTTGAACAGGAGGGTTGTCTTGTTCTGGTTTTCAGGGGAAATGCTTTTCAATTTCTGTACATTTAGCAATATATTGGCTGTGGGTTTATGGCAGATGTCTGTTACTATTTGAGGTATGTTTCCTCTATGCCTAGGTATTCAAGGGTTTTTATCAAGAAGGGAGGATGGATTTTATCAAAAAGCTTTTTCTGTTTCTAATGCTATAATTGTGTGATTCCTATTTTTACATCTGTTGATTTATTTAGTTACATTTATGGTCTTGTGGATGTTGAACCAGTTCTACATCCCAAGGATGAAGCCTACTTGGTCATGGTGGATGATTTTTGAGCTGTGTAGCTGGATTCAATTTACTAGAATCTTGTTGATCATTTTTGTACCTATGCTCATGAGGGATTTTGGCCTGTAACTCTCTTTCTTTGTTGGATCTTTCCTGGTTTGGGTATCAGTGTGATGTTATCTTTATAAAAACTGTTATAAAATAAAAGTTCTTCCCTTTATGTTTTGTAGAACTCCCCTAGAAAGCCATCTGGTACAGGACTTTTATATATGTATTTTTTATTTTAAGGATATGAGTTACAATTCAGGATTAGGTATACAAGTGGGCATCATACAGGTAAAGTTTAGGCCTCCCTTTGGTCCCCACTTTGCCTGGTTTGAGATCAGGTCCCCTTATTGATATTATGTCCTCACTCCCACCCTGGCAGTATCCCTCTACTGCCAATCTCTTTCTTATAGTATTATGGTAAGTGTTCAGGGTTCGCTTATGAGTGACAACATATGATACGCTGTTCTTCGTTTCTGTGATAGATCACTGACTATTATAGACTCTAAATCTATCCACGTTGCTGCAATGTCCGTAGGTTTGTCCTTCTTTATAACTGTGTAGTATTCCATTATGTAAATGTACCACATTTTTTTAATCCAGTCCAGTTTTGATGGGCATCATGGTTGGTTTCATGTTTTTGCTATTGTGAATAGTGCTGCAAACAAGAGATACAGAGAACCCCCGCCAGACATCAAATGAGAAAACCAAATCCTAGACACATAGTAATTTGCCTACACAGAATACAAAAGAAAAAATCCTAAAGGCAGCAAGAGAGAAAGGTCAGACTACCTACTAGGGAAAACCAATCAGAATAGCAGCGAACCTATCAGCAGGAGCACTTCAAGCTAGAACAGTACTTCTCTTTGTAGGTAGTTTTCTTATGATGAACTCAATTTCCTGGGATGTTATTTGTCTATGTAATGTCTCAATTTCTTCTTGTTTCAACCTTGGGCGGTTGTGTGATGTAAGAAAATCCTCCATTTCATTCAGATTTTTGAGTTTGTTTCCATATAAGTGGGCATAGCAATCTCTGAAATTTTTTTGTGTTTCTTTGGAGTTCATTGTGATTTAATCTTTTGCATGTCTGATTATGTTTTGGGGGACTTTTTCTCTCTTTTTCTTGGTCAGCCTGGCTAGGGGTCCATCAGTCTTGCTTATTCTTTCAAAGAACTAGCTTTTTGTTTTGTTGGGTTTTTTTCTATGATTTTTTTCTCTTCTATGTCCTATATTTGGGCTTTTACTTTGATGATTTGGATTCTTCTGCTAAAGTTAAGGTTTTGGTGGTCTTGTCTTTCCAGCTCCCTTAGGTTATTTGTTAGGTTTTTAACTTGTGATCTTTCCATTTTCTTGATGTGTGTGTTCATAAAGAAATGAATTCACCCTCAGTACTGATTTCATCGCATCCCAGAGGTTTTGGAAAGTCGTGTCTTTATTTTCATTTGTTTCCAGAATCCTTTTTGTTTCTGCTATGATTTCCGTATTGATCCAGGAGTTGTTAGGCATCATGCTGTTTAGTGTCCATGTCTTTGTCAGTTTTGGGGCAGCTTTGTTGGTGCTGATATTTATTTTGATTCCATCATGGTCTAAGAAGGTACATGACAGTGTTTCAATCTTATGGAATTTGTTTATGCTTGATTTATGACCAAGGATGTGGTCAATCTTGGAGTATGTTCCATGTGGTGATGAGTAGAATGTATATTCCATGGTTGCTAGGTGGAGTGTTCTGTAGGTATCTATTAGATCCATTTGATAAAGCATCAAGTTGAGGTTCTGAATCTCTCTGTTGATTTTTTGCCTTGATGATCTTTCTAGGGTTGATAGTTAGAGTCAATATTTTTTTTATAGTATAGAATAGTAGTCTGCTACTATTCTAATTTGTCTTCCCCAATAGGTAGTCTGACCTTTCTCTCTTGCTGCCTTTAGGATTTTTTTTCTTTTATACCTACTTTGTGTAAACAAATTACTATGTGTCTAGGAGTTGGTCTTCTCATTTGATGTCTTGCAGGGGTTCTCTGAACCTCTTGTGTTTTAATGGTCACATCTCTGATGAGATGAGGGAAGCTTTTCTGGATAATTTCATGGAATGTTTGTTCCAGGGTGGTCTCTGTCTCTCTATCTGCCTCAGGAATGTCAATTAATCATATGTTCAGCCTCTTGATATAATTACACATCTCTTGGAGGCTTTATTTCATCTTTTAAGCTCATTTTCTGTGTTTTTAACAATTTGGGCTAGTTCCATATTTTGGTCCTCAAGCTCTGAGATTCTTCTGTTTGGTTAACTCTGTTTTCCATGTTTGTCAGTTTGTTATTTATTTAGTTTACTATCTTATTTTTTCTTTTAATTTTTTTATTTTAAAGATGTGGGGTATAATTTGGGATTAGGTATACAAATGTTCATTATGCAGATATTCTTGTTGATGTGGTGTGTCCCCCTTCCCCTGGCAGATTCCCGCTACTACCAATCCTGCCTCCCGACCCCTGGTAGTTTCCCACTATTGCCAATCCTTTCTTATAGTATTATGATAATTGTTCAAGATTTGCTTATGAGTGAGAACATGTGATACTCAGTTCTTTGTTTCTGTGATAGATTGCTCAGTATTATAGACTCTAAGTTCATCCAGGTTGCTGCGAAGTTCATGATTTTGTCCTTCTTTATGACTGTGTAGTATTCCATCATGTATATGTACCACATTTTAAAAAATCTAATGCTCTTCTTTATTGCTGTCATCTCAGTTATCAACACCTTCATCCTTTCATCTTATTTCTCCTCATTTATATTCATTATCTCTATTAATATCTTGATATCTGAGTTTGTGGTTTGAGATCAATTGTTCAGGGGGTTCTTCATTGTTTGAGTTCCAAAGTCTGTATTTTCAGGAGTGTGGATGGGATCTGTGGTCCCCCTTTGCTTCTTCTTCATTTGTGATAATTTTCCTCCCCCCTTTTCCTCTTTCTTTAATTCCATTGCTTAGTTATAGGGTAAGAGATCCAGCTTTCACTGCTGTTTGCTCAGTTCCCCATTATTCCTTATGTAGAGCCTCTGGATTTATTTAATTGTGAAGTCAGACTGGGAATGCAGGACTGTGCTTTTTGTAGTTTTGAGATTTGATTCAGGTGTGATGGGAGTAGCTGTGGTTCAAAAGGTATCTATAGATCACCGTATCTGCTGACAGACATGTGGGCCACCTGGAAACCACTTCCCAACACCTTACAATCTGTCCATATGGTGGGGCCATATGTATGCCTCCTAAAAGTAAAATGAGTTGAGAAAAAGGAAAAGAATGGAAAAAGGAAGAAAGGAGATGAAAGGAAGATGAAGAGAGCGAAGAAGAAGGAAAACAGACAGGCCCACCCACTAATGAATAAAAAAAGAAACAAACAAAAACAAATAAAACCAAAAACATATAAACAGAAAAACCTGATAATACACTCACCTTCAGAAATACCCATACACAAACAGAAAAACTAAAAAAAAAAAAAAAAGTACAAAAACATAAACAGAAATGGAAAGAAAGAAAAAATAAAGAACTCTCTCTGTGGCCACTTCTAGAACTTCATGTTCCTTTTCCCAGTAGCACCACCATTTTTTGGCTGCCACTGTGATAGGGAGCAGGCTTGGGTCTGAAGCTTCTCCCCTCCACTGTTGGCACAGGCCAATCAAGTTGCTCTAAGCATGGGTCAGTTGCCCCATGGACTGCTGGGGAAGGAGGGTGAATCAGATCCAGACTCACCTAATTTGTCTACTGCTGCTGCTGCCTAGTCTCCCACTCAGATCAGACGTGTCTGTGCCCGGTCCAGTGTGGGGGTGGAGTGTCTGTCTCTCCATTCTGTTCCTGAAGTTTCCTCTCAGGGCCACCTGGTCGATCCCAGAGAGGTGCAGAGATCGCCTCTGTGTTTCAGGGAGAGGCTGAACAGAGCTGGGAGGGCCAACACAGGTCTCTGCCACAGTCTTTGACAGAGAAAATGATGGTGGCCAGCATCTCCCCACTGGTGGCAGGGCTTGGCTCCAGAATTTCTTACCGTGCTTTCTCTACTGTTCCTATTGCCAGTGCCTAACCCCTTGACACAGGTGGTGGTGTGGGCCAGCTGCCAGGTGCTGAGGAGCAGCTGATCTCTGCTGCCTCTTCCTGAGAGACCCCCAGGAATGGCAGATGATCCTGTGCACTGAGGGCTTTGATCTCCAGGCAGTGGTGGTTGCAGCCATCTCTAGAGGGGGGAGCCCCTGGTGCTTGACCTGAGTTTTTCCTCAAATGGACTTTCACTCAATCACCGACACACACCAACTCAATAGACTGTCTTTAGGGACATTTGCCTTTGCAGAGAATCTCACACTCCCACCGATTCCATTGCCATCTTGCCCCTAACTCATTACTTTAATGCCCACATAACACTGGATGGTATTGATGTACCTCAATGTGTCAGTTTTCCACTGATGAGTTTTTTTCTCAATCTTTTTTGTACTCCAAAACACACCTGTAGTAAACACACTTGCATGTATGTTCTTATGTAAGTCATTTCATGTCAATGGGATAGATTTTTAGAAGTAGGAATTCAGAGTCAGGTGTGGTGGAATACGTCTGTAATCCCAGCACTTTGGGACTCTGAGGCAGGAGGATTACTTGAGGCCTGGTTTGAGACAAATATAAAAAGACCCCATCTCTACCCCCAATTTTTTTTTAATAATTGAGCATGGTAACACACACCTTGTAGTCCAAGCTACTTGGGAGGCTGAGGCAGGAGGACTGCTTGAGCCCAAGAGTTTGAGGCTACAATGAGCTATAATTGTGCCACTGCACCCTAGCCTAAGCAACAGAGTAAAGCCCTGTCTCTTTAACTGAAAGAAGAAAAAGAATTCCATCTTTCTCGATTGCCTGGAATACTTTCAATAGGATTGGTATCGGTTCCTCTTTGTATGTTTTGTAGAATTCTGCTGGAAAATCATCTGGTCCAGGGCTCTTTTTTGTAGGTAGTTTTCTTATGGCATAATTAATTTCTTGGATTGCTATTAGTCTATTTAGGGTCTTGATTTCTTCTTGTTTCAACCTGAGGAGGTTCCATGGTGTCAGAAAGTTCTCCATTTCCTTTCAGTTTTCAAGTTTGTTTCCATACAAGTGTACATAGTATCTCTGATAATCTTTTGTATTTCTTCAGGGTCAGTTGTGACTTCATCTTTTGCTTTTCTGATTGTGTTTATTTGGGCTCTTTCTCTCTTTTTCTTTTTTCAGTCTAGCTAGGGAACCATCAATCTTGTCTATCCTTTCAAATAACCAGCTTTTAGTTTCATTGATTTTTTATATTATCTTTTTGTCTTCCAAGTCCTGAATTTGGGCTTTTATTTTGGTGATCTGAATTCTTCTGTTAAAGTTAGGGTTTTGGTGGTCTTGCTTCTACATTGTTGGTGGGAGTGTAAACTAGTACAGCTTCTGTGGAAAACATGTGGCAATTCCTAAAATAATCTAAAATTGACCTTCCATACGATCTCGCAATCCCCCTACTGGGAATATACACAGAAGAACTCAAATCACTCTATGAAAAAGATATCTGCACACATATGTTTATTGCAGCATTGTACACAGTAGCAAGAACATGAAACCAACTGTGCTGCCCATCAAAAGAGGACTGGATTAAAAAATGTGGTACATATACACGATGGAATATTATGCAGCCATAAAAAAGGACAAAATCACAAACATCACAGCAACCTGGATGAACTTAGAGTCTATAATACAGAGTGCTGTATCACAGAAACAAGGAACTGAGAATCACATGTTCTCACTCATAAGTGGACCTTGAACAATTATCATAATATTATAAGAAAAGGATTGGCAGTTGTAAGAAATTACTGGGGATTGGAGGGAAGGCAGAACTAGCAGTTGTGGGAATCTGCTGGGGAAGATAGGACACACCTTACCAACAAGGGTACCTGCGTAATGAACACTTATAAACCTAACCCTGAATTGCACCCCAGATATCTAAAATGTTACGTATATGTACTTCTATTTCTTTGACTACTGGAGAAATTCTCAATTTTATTGTTTATTTGTATTTGCTCTTCCACAGACTGCCTTTTTATGCCACCAGTCTATTTTTCTTATGGATTTATTATTAATTTGTAAGAGATCTTGGGACATTATGTAGCCTAGCTATATACATTTAAAATTTACGTTTAGCCAAATGTTTTTCTTCTACAGTTTCTTGGTTTCCTATCTTTGCTAAAGAAGTTTTAATAAACCACTTATCTCCTTTAAAAAAAAAGTTTTCTAAACTTTAAAAAATGATTCTTAGTGTTTCTTGTTTTCTCTTTAAATTTCTGCATTTAATCCAACAGGGGGAATTGTTTGGCTACATGTGAGATTAGAGTCCAGTCTGTTATCTTTAGATATGTAAATCAATATCTTATCTACAACCATTTTTAAAATGGTGCTGTGTTTCCCTCACTATTTTCAATGGCATCTTCGTCATTTATCAAGTGTCTTGCAATGTGTTTGGAAGATTTCCAGTCTGTTATATTTTATATATTGTTTTAATGATAGTGCCTTTGTAGTAGCCTTTAGTATTTGAGAAGTTCAAACTCATTATTTTCTTTTTTAATGTTTCTCATCTTGTTTTAATATTTCTTCTGTCATGTTAATATATTTTATGCTTTTTGATAGTATTTTATAATACTCTTCTCATAAATTCTTTTTAAAATTACTCACAAATATTTTACAGATATTGCATCTAATATTGATGGAATATTTCCCTGCTTTTTATTTCTAGTTGGTTATTTTTATTATTATATATTTATCTTCTAGTTAGCTATCTAATTTTCTTTAAAGTTTTATGAATTTTTTACTCGCATCTCTGTCTTTGTAGATAAAAAGAATTGTGTTTTTTTTCATTATGGAATTCACTAGAAACTCTGAAGTAATGGAAAATAATAATAATAATAGCAAACATCTTTAAGTGGCCTGGATAAAAAATGTGGTACATATACGTGATGGAATATTATACATCCATAAAGAAGGACAAAATTTTATGAGCTTCACACCAACTTGGGTAGATTTAGAGGGTATCATACTCAGTGATCTATCACAAAAACAAAAAATGGAGTACCACATATTCTGACTTATAAGCAGACTCTGAACATTTATCTTAACACTATAAGAAAGTTTGGCAGTAGTGGGACACTGCTGGGGTGGAGGGAACATAACATCAATAAGGGTACCTGATCTCAAACCAGGTGAAGCAGAGACCAAGGGAGATTCAAACTTTACCTGTAAAATGATCACATGGCTACCTAATCCTGAATCTTTAAAATAAAATAGTATACATCTTTGTCTTATTGTTATTTTAATGAGATAGCTTAGGGCTCCATTAATCAGAACGTTGGCCATTATTGTCTGAAGCTTGAGAATATTAGGTCATTTCTTTTCTTACTTGTATTATTTAGGGTTTATTGTGAATTGCTGTTGAATTTTTTCAAATCCCTTTTAAGATCTATGTGATATGTTTTTGTTTTCTTTTAAAAATGTTGATTTAATATACTGGGGAGATTTTTCTGATATTGTATTAGCTCAAAATTCCATAAACTCATCCTCTTTTTTCACTGTTTATTATTACTGATATGATGACTTTTGTAAATTAAAGGGGGAAAGTTTCCCTAGTTTTTTCTTCTATTCTAAAGTTAATATAAAAATTATCTATTCTGAAACGCACACTGATTATCATAGGGCCTTAGTGCTATTTTAATATTTTAATGAATAATTATGTTTTCAATCTCCTATGTTCTGTTTATATTTTTTACTAAGTAAGGGATCAGTTTTGCCCATTTTAATTTTTCTAGGAAACCATACATTTTTTCTAAATTTTCCAATTTTCTATCACAAAATTACATATAATCACTTCCTTTCATTCGTTTTCTCTCTTCACCTGTATCGCTTCTTTTTCATTCTTACTAGTGATTATTTTTTACTTATTCTTTTATCTACTAATCACGTTTATCTATGTACATCCAGTATTTGTTTATTCATTCTATTACATTTTTATTTCATATTTTTAAATTTCAATTTTGACCTTTATCACCTCTTTCCACCTTCATTTATATTGTATTCTTTTAACTTTTTAAGATGAGTTTTGTCTATTAAAAGGTACAAACTGCAGTTATAAGATGAACAAATTCTGGGGATTTAATATGTAGCTTGGATGCTGAGAGATATGTTAATTAACTTGATTGTGGTAATCATTACACAATGTAAATGTATATCAAATCATCACATTGTATGCCTTGAATATATTGAATCTTCATTTGACAATTAAATATCTAAAATACAAAATTAAAGAAAAATTTTAAAAGGATGCATTCAACATAGTGGTTAAGGGTATGGAGTCTGAGTTCTCTGCCTTTGAAGTCTGGTGGCACCAGTTGCTAGCTGTGTTACACTGATCAAGCTGTTCAACCTCTCTGTGTCTCAGTTTCTTCATCTATATAATAGGAATAAGAGTACTTTCTTCCTAAGATTTTTTGTGATAATTAAATAATTTAATACATATAAAGCACACAGAACATTATCTATCAAGTACTAAGCACTCTGAAATACTGGAATTTTTTTAAGTTATTGTTTTCTTTTTTGATAATAAAGACAATATAGACTGTATGTTTTCACTTGACTATGACTTTAGTTGTGTCATGATTGATGTGAAGACTTTATAGTCTTTTCTATATAGATTTTCATGTTAACTTTGCCTTCCCAATTAACCAAAAGGTTATTTGGTTTTATTTTTCATAATTTTTATGTTTTTGGTTTGGGGACATAGTTTTATTATTTTATAGATTGTGTTCAGAAGATGTGGTTCATAAAATTTTTTTTTTTTCCATTTTGGGGGGACAATTATGTGCTTAACTTTTAGAAATGTTCCATACATATGAGAGAGTTACATATTCTCTACATATAAATATTTGCTCTTTCATAAAATCAATCAATGATGTTACTCATTTTCTGTTCAAGCTCTTACTGATTCTTAAAGTGGCATATTACTATATCTCACTAAAGTTGTATGTTGTATTAAGTTCTCCATACATTTCTAATTATTTTTGTTTTGCATATTTAGCTGCAGTAGTTACTGGTTTATTATCCTTACATTCTATTCATTAATTGTGCCTTTCATCTTGCATGATATTCCTTTGTCATGTCAGTGCTTTCAATCTTAAATTCTCTTGTCTCCTATTAATGAGGTAAAACTTATAACTCTCTTTATTTTTGTTTGCCTGGAAGCTGTGTCAGTATGAATATTTCTCCATTTCTTAAAGAAATGTTTTATGCCTTTATTAAATCTTATACAAATTTATTCTTGAAATTTAGGCGTTTTACCAGGATATACCAAGTCTCATGTCATCAGCCCTGTCAGGAAGCTATTTTGTCTTTAACCACGAAGAATCTATTCTTCTTCCACTTGGGGTAAATTCCTTCTATTACTTAATTATTGCATCCTTTTCACATGTTTCTTTTTTCTATCTGTTGTGCATATGAACTGCAACTAGAGTTGCTGAAGCTGCACACAAAACTGCTTTTGGTTTACCTCATGATTTCCATATCTCTGTAATTTGTTTTGTGTTTAGAGATATCTATAACCCAGAGTCTTTCTACCTGATCTATCTGGTTTGCCTCTCTCTTTCCATATTTCTCTTGAATTATATAACATTGAAAAATCATTTGGTTTGGCTTCCAAAAGAACTTATGTCATGTATTTAAATCTCCTTACATCTATTTATTTAGTTAGCTATTTAGTTATTTGGTTAGTTAAAATTGCCATGTGACTTCTGGGTTTACCTTACTTTATTGCTGTCTTCCCATCTGCTTGTGGATCACTCTTAATTCTTGGTCTTAAGTAAATACTTGGTATCTATCAAAAACATCCAGGAAAAAACAAACATACTTCTTGGTGGAATATTAAAGGTATTCCTGTTAAAGACTTAAACAATGCATAGAAACTTGCTATCATGGTCACTGTACTGATGATCACAGTCAATAAAATAAAATAAATAACCAGGTACATTCATTAGAAAGGAAAGGCAAGACTGACATTATTTATAAATTATAACATCTGCCCTGACAATCCAAGATTATAAACTAAAATATTATTAGAACTACTAAAAGTATTTAATTAAGATGGTCAGATGCAAGATTAGCTTATGAGTTTCAGCATTTAACAGCAGTCATAGATACTGTAAAATATCTAGAAATAAGCTTTTCAAGAGATAAATATAAGATATATAAGAAGAAAACTATGAAACCTTACAAAAGGGAAGAAAATAAAATTAGCTTATAGAGAAACACACAAAAATCTTAGATAAGAAAATTCAAAATTGTAAATATTTCAATTCTCCACACATTATATTATAAATGCAATGCAACAACAAATAAAATCCACATTGGAAATTTTTATATGAACTTGAGAAACTATGTTTCAATTTCATCTGAAAGAAGAAAAAATAAACCTAAGAATAACTAATGTACAGTTTATAGAAAACAAAAATAATAAGAGTTACTTTCCTGGCCTGATAACACAATTTACTCGAAATCTACAGTTTTTTTGAAAAATATTTTTGAAAAATATGGAAGAGTCAGACTAAATAGTCCCCAAACAGACCTATGTTCAATGGAAAATTCAGCATTTGATAAAAGTGACACTCTAAATTACAAGCAAAAGGATGGATTGTTCAGCAAAATATTTTGCATTTGGAAGAAAAATAAATTGAATTAACAACTTTAAGTTTTTTGCAGATCAGTTTCTTCAGGAAGCAGTTTTTTGAGACAGGGTTTTTTGGCAGAAGTTTATTGGAGAGTGCTCTTGAGATCAACACTTGAGGGAGACCTGAAGAAAGCAGCAGTGGGGGAAGTAGAAGCTGAGCTGCAGCTTAGTCTCAGTGGTGTCCTCAGTCAACCCTAAGGGCAGCAGTGAGGGTTTCCCTTTAGATCTGTCCAGTCCTGGGGTCAGCAGGCCAGTGTTTATCAGTCATTGTATGAGAGTTGTCCCTGGGAAGTGAGTGTGAATTTGGGAAAGGCTGAGAGGATTGACACTCTGACAACATTCACAAAATGAATTGCAGCTGTATCAAGAAACCAATGGTAGGGCCGGTTATGGTGTATAATCCTATAATCCTTGTATTTTCGGGGGCCGTAACTGGAAGATTGCTTGAGCCCAAGAGTTCAAGACCAGCCTGGGAAATAGTGAGACCTCATCTCTAAAAAAAATGAAAACCAATGGTAGAAAACTAAAATAGGGGGTATGACTTTTTAAAAAAATAATTAGAATACATTTATAATTTTAGGATAAGAAAGCGCTTCAAATGATAGAATTTGACAACTGAAAAAGTTAGAATTATCTATAAGTATATAATAACTTTTAAAAGCCAGAGAACAGACTGGGGGAAAGTATTTGCAATGTGTTTTAACTAATGTGTGATTCATAGGATGTAACAAAAAGTAGTTTTACTTTTGATGTCCTACAGATATCCTAAAAATTATTAACTTGAAGCTTCAGTAGGGCCCATGACTTTTCTGTGCTATGTTCATATTAAGACAAAAACACACTCTTGTTTTAATTTAAAATATTAATCAACATTTTAAACTTTCTTCTGAGATAAGATTTCTCCTCTCCTACTCCAGCTCTGTGCTGCCTTTGATGGGGCCCCCATCCTTTAGGGAAGGGGATGTGGTTGACTTCTGTTTGTTCTTTTATCTCTTCTTACCTCATACCCTCTTCTTAGCTGTGGTTTCAGACACTGCCTGACAGAAAACGGTGTGGTGGAGTAGGAAGAAATAAAGGAAGAGAGCTGGGAAGTTCCCCCCTAGCTGGGGATGGGTACACAGTTGACTTGTGTTCTGGGTCTGGCTAGTTTTAAAGGGGACTCTCTCACACAGAAAACTTGGTGGGGTCTTTGGAGATCTCAGTGGCCCCTCCCAACCCCAGTCACAGCACTGATGCCTCCTGGTTCATGTCTCTAGTTCACTGGTAGACCACGCCTCGGACTCTTGCTTCTAGAATCCTCTCATCCTTCCAGGTGTCTTTAGGCTCAATTGGGAAAGATAGATGCCCACATTTCTGGAATCACATGAGTGAAAAAATAGTTTGATCCCAAATGCAGTCCTTTATACACTCTCTCACTAGTCCTTCTGTCTCCTTCTAGACATCTTGAGCCAGAGGCAGACAGCAGTGTGCTGGGTGTGAGGAGAAGGGAGAAACAGTCCTAGTTCCATGGAACAAGTGCTGGGGGCAGGAGAACTCACACTGGGCAGAGCATCTCTTAGGAAAACCCTTACAAATCCCTGCCCATCTTCTCAACCTCTTATGGAAGGGGTTGTTTATTTGTTTCAGGCTCGAATAATGTTCCTTTTGAAAACATCCTATCACAATATAGAATTGAAAAGTGATGACCATTCAGAACTTAAAAGGAGCTTCTTCTCATCATGAGAAAAAGACACACAGTAAAGAAAGATATCACAGTAAAGAAATGTAAGAACACAGTCATTGCAAAGAAGACAAAGACAAAAGGATAATTAAACGAAGAAAAGATGCTCAAAAGTTATTTATGATTACCAGAAGAGAACTGAACTCAGTAGACATCTGGATTGTTAGAAATTAAAGCAATTGAAAGCATCTAGTTTGGCGAAGATGTGGGGAAGTACATATTCTCATTCACTGTAGAGAGAGAGTGAATTGGGAATTTGACGAGGACCATGAAAATGTTGGACTACTTGGCTACATAATTAAAAATGTAAGTCCTCATATTCTTCAGTTCGCTAGAAATGACTATACTTTGTTTCCCAATGAGTTAAAGGTTTTTTTTGTGAGATTGGGAAAATATGCACAGCTGTAAAATAGAGATGTATTTTTGTACACATCTGATTTGTGACTATGAAAGCTGTGTTTGCAGTATGTATCTTATCCAAATTTTTATGACAATATATTCCTGTAAAAATCATGCACTTAAATTTACGAAAAAATTTACGTTTACTATTGTTTTGCATTAACTTAGTTCTGCAAATAAAATATTTGTTTTATAAAACTTAAAACGACTTCATCAACATACTCTTTGCCTTTTCTCAGCTACTAGCTTTAGAGGAGGTAAGCAACACCTTCTTAACAACCATTTTATTGTGGTTTTACAAGAATTACAAAATGGCAAAATTAAAAGAACAAGACATTTCTTTAAGACTTGGTTTCCCAATTTTACAAGTCCATTTCCTATACTCTTTCAAGATTAGAAACGTCAGATAAAACTCTAATTTTCACAACTAAAGGTGTTTCTATGGCCCTGGAATTAAAATAATTTTATTTTCAGAGCCAATCCATATTAAGATCATCTTCTACTAAAGAAAGTGTCTGATCAGTCCATTCCCTCTTCCATAAAGCTGCCTTTTTAATTATTATTATTTATATTATAAATATGTGGAGTACAATTCAGGGTTAGGTATACAAACATTGATTATGCAGGTACTCTTTTTGATGAGGTATGCCCCTCCCTCTCCTAGCAGTTTCCCTCAACTGCCAATTCTACGCCCTCTCCCCTGACAGTTTCCCATTACTGCCAAATGCTCATAAAGCTGCCTTTCTAAGAGAGCTTGGTCCTCAACGGTCATATTTCTATTACTACAGGACCCTGCCCAAACTGTTTCTAAAACTGATTGGATTTTGGTGTTTGGATGACCCAAGATCTATTAATCAAAATATCTCTCCTTGATATTTGGAAGTGAGGCTGAGAAACACTGAAGAGTTTCAACCAGTTGCTTGAGTAGAGAACACAGAAACTCATATTAGACCTGTCTGTTCAGAAGGAGGACAAAACATTCTACAGAGAGAGGGAAGGAAAAGGAAGACAAACAGAGAGGCTGAGAAAAAAAGCAAGGTACAACTGCCTGTTCCCTAATTCTATAATGGTTCATAGTAGTTTTCTTTATACTAGAAATGATCACTAGCAGCATAACATTTATTGAGCACTTATTGTTTGCAGGGAATGGTTCTATTTTGCACATGATATACTGTCTCCTTTACTCACTATAACATCCAGATGGCTAAGGATTCTCAGCAGTCTTATAAAAGGAGGCAGTTTATCTACTTACAGTCTCAGAGCTTTTCATGCAAAGAGGAACAATCTAAGCTCAGACTGAGTGACTTCAGAGCTAAGGTTTGCTCTCTCTTTATCTTAATTAACTTTTCATTTTGCTTTTCCCTTCCACAAGTTTTTATTTTGAAAACTCCCTCTTTGTCCTTAATATATTCTTCTGAGTCACTCAAACTGTGAGGCACTCAAAATCATGTTTGCTTTATTAGGTTCCTTTAGTGTCCTTCAATCTAAAACAGACTCTGATTTTTTGTTTTGTGAAATTTTTTGGTTTTTTGTTCCATGACTGTTCACTGTTCTCTACTGTTAGATAATAAACTACCCAAAACTTAATGACTTAGTACTGTTAAACAACAACGAATCTATTATGGTTGTAGATATTATAGGTCAGAAAAAATGGACAGGCACCATGGAGATAGTTTGTCTTTGCTTCATGATGTCTGATTCCTTGGCACTTGGTGGCTGGGGCTGGAATCATCTGGAGGCTTCTTCATTGACATGTCTCATGCTTCAGCAGGGATGCCTCTAGGGCTAGGCTTAGCTGTGATTATCAGCTAGAACACTTCCACATTGCTGTTCCACGTGGCTTAGGCTTGCTTACAACATGGCAGCCTCGGGATAGTAACACTTCTTACGTGGTGGCTCATGGCTCCATGCCCAAGTGTTTTAGCATTACGTCTGGAAGCTGCAAGGCCTTTAATGACCTAGTCTCAGGTCACTTATGGTCACTTCTATTTTGCTATATTGATACAAGCAGTCAAAGAGGAGGGGACACAGACTCCCATCTTTTAATGGGAATAGTATCAAAGAATTTACAGCTTTGTTTAAAGCCACCACAATATCCTTGGTCTCTTTGAAGCATCCAGGCCAGTTAAATAGATGCTGAACTCTCATGTAATGCTGCTGAACCCTCATGGCATGCAGTTGACATCTATGAATTAGCCTATTAGCTTTCCAACTTTTCCTTTCTTTTTTTTTTTTTTTTTTGAGTTGGAGTCTCACTCTGTCGCCCAGACTGGAGTGCAGTGGCCGCTCCCGGCCACCGCAGCCTCGACCTGCTGGGCTCCGGCGATCCTTCCGCCTCAGCCTTCCAAGTAGCCGGAATTACAGGCATGTGCTACCACGCCCAGCTGATTTTTTGATTTATTGTAGAGATGAGGTCTTGCTGCCCAGGCGGGTCTCGAACCCACGGGCTCAGGCAATCCACTCACCTCAGCCTCCCAAAGGCACGGGATTACAGGCTGAGCCATCGAGCCCGGCCCCAGCTTTTCCTTTCTAACTCAAGTTTGAAGTGAGTTTCTATTAGGTGAAGTTAAAAGTGCTCTAAATAGTAATTCAAATGTTTAATTACACAGAACTCTAAGAAGTTGTGTTGGTAAAAAGCAGGAATTCAATACAACTACCCTCTATAGAAAGAGAAAGGCTATGACCGTCACTTTCTTCTGCTCATGTCACAAAATCAAAGGAACATAAAAAGTCTGAAAATTAAGTTCACAAACTCATCCTAGAAAACACGCTATATACCTCATTGCTGAATATCACTATGGTCATCTTCAAAGTACTCCGCTTGGGAAGCTATGCAGCGCACCTTGTCCACCAATCAAAGCCATTTTGAAACTCTTTTTCTGGAATGGCCATCAGAGCTGTTGCCATATGATGTCCTGAATGCCATCAAAATGTCTTCCTTTCAAAATTTCCGTTATCTTCAGGTAAAGAAAAATGTCATTGGGGGCCAGAACAGGTAATTAGGGAGGGTGTTCCAATACAGTTAATTGTTTACTGGCTAAAAACTCTCTCACAGACCATGCTGTGTGAGTTGGTGCATTGTCGTGATGCAAGAGCTCCTTTGGGACCATTTTTGTACCTTTCTCATGCCAAGATTTTCAGTTAAGATTTTGCTAACTGGTTTCTCCATCAATATTTATTTGGTCTGCTATGCTTCTCACAGTTGGCTGATGATTTTGGTGCACAATTCAATGAATTTTTTGCAGTTTTTTCACCAGTTCTGCTCGTACTGGCTCTCCTGACCTCTCTTCATCAGTGACACTTTCTCTCCAGCTCGGAAAACCATTTAATCCATTTGTACATTGTCATGTTTTTCATGGCATTATCCCCATAAACTTGGACTAACATGTCCTTGATTTCACTTCCACTCTTGCAAAGTTTAACAAGAAATTTAATGTTTGTTCATTGCTCTATTTCAAGTTCTGACATTCTTGTGACAGTACACAAAAATATGCAACAACAATAATGAACACCACTCAGCAAGACACTGCCACACATCAACACGAACACAACTGTAAGACACTGACATACCAAGGTTATGAAACCATACCAAGTTGTTTGTACAGTGCTGCCATTGTAAGTACACAGTGGCAAGTTTGCAAACTTTTCATTATTAGACCTCGCTATATATAACTCAGGAGGAATATTGAGCCACATCTCCTCATAGAATATGTCACAGCATATTGCAGAAAAAGCAAAAAGAAGATCGGTGTGCTATTAACAAAAACTAAAAGGAAGTGTATTTTCCAAAGAAAAACAATTTTAAAAATAAGATTTGTCAATAATTGGAGTATAATTTACATATGGTAAAATTTACCATTTTGGGGTACACCATTCAATGAATTTTAACAAAATATAGTTTTTATAGTCATAGTCATGTAAACACAACGACAATTGAGATGCACAACAATTCCATTTACTTCAAATGACTCACTACTATGCCTTTATGGTCAATTCCCTTCATCTACTTCCAGCCTCTGGCAACTATTGATCTCATCTCTCCCCTTGTATTCTAAAATTTTCCAGAAGGACATACCTATGGAATCAAACAGTATGCAACTGTTTGTGTTTGGCATCTTTGATTTATCATAATACATTCGAGATTCATTCTTGCCTTTGCATTTATAAGTAGCTCATTCCCTTTTATTGCTGAGTAGTAGTCCATCATATAAATGTTCCACAAGTTTTTTCATTCTTTCTCCCACTAAGGGAAATTTGGGTTGATTTCAACACAAAATTTTTTGAAATAGCAGACTAAGCTAAAAATCAGTCTTGTGAGAGAGTTTTTTATTTCTGAACTCTCTTCACATTTTCAAGTCATTTTGAATTTCTTTATTAGTAAAATTTAGAAACCATTGATCTGAAGGAAATTATACAAGTTTTGGGAGAACAATGATCTCTTATAAATCAATCTTTTTTGTGCTGAATTTTTTTTTCTGATGTGATGCTCCTGTTTCTCAACGGGCATGATTATGGAAAGTGCTAAAAGAGGTCTATGTTCCAATGGGTGCCATCTGGCCTCATAACAATTGAATGAACAAAGGATTATCCAAGTGTATAACTTTTAAAAATTGGGCCAGGAGCTGGGTCAGAGCATGAAACAAACACCCACTTTGGCTGACTTTTAAGGTTCAGGTCCTCCAGTGATGCTGTTGACTAGACAATTGTGGACTTGCTGCAGGATGGAGGGTGAATTGGCAAGGGCAGTGGGAGGCACCATAGAGAAAGAACACGGATGTTTCTGCTTTTTCCACTATCCAGCTCTCTCTGCAATAATCAGAGCGAGTCATTCCTGACGTGCTGTGCATGATTTCAATAGGTTAGAAACTAATTTTAAATCCATTAAAAATGAGCTCGTGTCAGCATTGGCTCCATGATCCCGTGCCTTTAAAACAACTGAGAACAATGCTGCCTTGCTGATTTTCTCATGCTATTATATCATTTGGCATAAAACAGGTGTACCACAGACGTTTTATTGTCAACTCAACATAATGCTCCAGTGAAATTCTCTAATTTCACTTTCAATGTGCAGTCTTTTCCCCTTTGTTAAACTCTCAAAAATCACTGTAAGTAAGGCCAGCACATATTGAATTTAAGTCAAATAATACAGTTACCTTTCCCACTAACTTTAAATCATTTAAAAGCAAGATCTGAAAAATTAAGAGATGAGCCCTGGGTTGAGTCACTCTGTGCTAAATTTCTCCAGTTTGGTGACAGCCAATGTTTCTAAAAAGAGTAAAAATAATAAGAAAAGAAAAAAAAATTCTCCATTATGCTTGAAGACTCATTTTATGTCTTTTATTTATTTCCAGTCCTTTTCATTTTATATTAGTCCTTTCTTTAAAGGGGTTTCTATGGAAAAATTAAATGAGTTATCAGTTTAGATTCATATGCCAATGATCTGTTTTCCTTTTATCTCTCCCATATATCTCTCCACTAATGCTGCTTTCTTAGGAACTCTCATCAGCAGTGTCCTGGTTAGTTATCAACTAGATACTTCCAGAGGTCTTCATAGTTACCTCAACCGGGACCACAAAGCATACATCTGTTTGTCTACACTGATCATTGGTCTGCAATGAAGGAAATGAAACCAGGTTCCATTATGTCTGTTACCTATTAAACTGCTGTGCATAAATAAATGCATATCAATAATTAAGTAAATATGTGTTGACTTTATGAAATGTGTATTTGATACATACACACTTTTTTCAGACATATATATACACGTGTATATACAATGCATGCATAGCTTTTAAAATGCAAATTGGCCCCTGAAATTTCCACAATTGAACTCCAAGTAGCTTCTCATGCATGGTAGTACCTGCCCCCATTCCTGAACCCATCTGACCACATCCATCCTTCCTCCTTTGCTTCCTTTGCTCTGTCCACCAGGCCTTCTCTTAGCTTAAGTGTGCCAAACGAATTCATGCATCCTAGTCTTTGCCAGAAGCACTGCTGAGTGAAAACAAAGAAAAGATGAGTCACATAGATAGAATCAATGGAGGGAAAAGAAATAAAAAGCACCAGGACAAAAATAAACAAATAAAAATTATTTAAGAGTTGCATTATTTTTATTTCAAATTATAAATGCACTCTCAAATGCCAAAGAGGCAATCAAAATAATAACATTAAATAAGGCTTCATCTTTAACAACTTATATGCACTTTAGGTTTAATTTTTGATATGTCTTACTGAGTTGGGTGTTTTCATCTCTGGCCTGTGAATTCATGTTCTTTGAAGAAAGATAAAATGCATTTGGTTATATTCAATGCAACTCATCTGAGGTTTATTTTCACAATTATTATGACTAAGTATAAGTTGAGTCATTAGGTGGAATCTGGAGTGAATTGGGCCAGCTCAATACATAGGTAGAAGACACAGAAACCAATACCGTGGTATGCTAATACCAGAAATTTGCTTCTGATCTCAACCCCAAAGGTTGAGTAGGATTTATTTGAGTCAAGGGCCAAAAATACATGTCCAATCATTAAAATATCAGCAACAAAAGAACTGCCAAAATACCGATCATTTAATGTGGAAGGATCATTTGGAACTATGTATGTATAATCATAAGTAGAGGAATGTAGACTGCAAAGATGTAAGTAAACTAGATTATGACAGATCTTGACTTCATTATGGATTTGATTTTCTAGCCTTTAGGGACTTGTGAAATAATTCCGAGCTGAGAATTGAGAAATGTCATGTACACATTCTGGGAAGGTAACTGTAGGAATCTTGCACATAATAGACAAAGTTAACGCATGGTTTGGAAATGACAAAGACTTAACGGCTTTGGTAAGAGGAGAGTTGGTATATGATGAGAGCCTGACAGCAGATGATAACAGAGAAAAGGCAAAAGAGATGATTAATTTGAAATGGACTTGACGAAACTTGATGACCTGTTAGATAAGGAGAATTGAAGAGCAGTCAAAGATGACATTGAGGATTCTAGGCTAATATTGGTACTTTCTAATTCTAGAAAGTATTAACAGGACTGTATTAGGAAGAAAATGATGAGTTTGGTTTGGGAGTTTCTTATATGTTGATCATTTAATTATTTTCCATTTGTTAATGTAATGGAGATAGTAATTAAAATGAATGAAAAAAATCAAAGATGGAAGCAATTTTGACTATGCCTGAAGCATTTGTAGGGGAAAAGGTAAATTAGAGGAGGGAGGAGATAAGTTCACAGTAACCATTGTGGGATAAATTTATGAGACAAACATGTTTGGACAATGAAACGATAAATTATTATTCTGTAAAGATGACAATTTATGATAGAAGACTAAAATATAATTTAATATATTGAATTTTTCTATGTATGCATAGATTTTTCTTCTTGGCATTTTCATTCCCACCTAATCAGTATGGAGAGTCATCAGCACCATAATAAGAGAGTAATTAAGAGAAAGCATAATAATCAGCCTACATCCATATATATCCATATATATATATTTATTTGAGTTGGGAGTCTTACTCTGTTGCTTAGGCTAGAGTTCAGTGGCACACTCAGAGTCACTCCAGCGTCGACCTGGTGGTCTCAGGCAATCCCTCCACCTCAGCCTTCCAAGTAGCCAGAACTACAGGCACGCATTACCATGCCCGGCTAATTTTTTTTTTTTAATTTATTGTAGAGATGAGGTCTCGCCAAGTTACCCAGGCTGTTCTCGAACCCACGGACTCAGGCAACCTCCTCACCTCAGTCTTTCAAAGTGCTGGATGAGCCACCGAGCCCGGCCCATCCATATTTTTAATACTCTTAAAATTGAAGAAGAGAGCTTCCAAATGGGTCATCTTGTATTTTTTGGTCACCACTTTGTATTATTATAATTCATTAACTAAAAACATATTTTTTCAAAAAAATTTATGTTTCAGATAGTATTATAAGCACTGGGATATAACAGTGCACACAACATGCTCCAAATTTTAGTCTTCCTCAAGAACTTTTTGATGGTTATTCAGAAAGTAATTTCCTTCTAAAATGCACAGCAACTTCTCTGTTTATTTCTGTTCCCCTCCCCTTGTCAAGGGCAACTGCAGCTAAATATACCCACGGTTGTAATATACAACTTGCATTATGCTTGGCAATTATTATAGGTCAAGAGACACCCGTCTAATAGAGATAAGTGGGTATTATGATTTCAGCATGACTCTGCTAACTGTAAAATGCTAAATAAACATTTAATGTGCCTCCTTTAATTCAGTAAGTGAAGCTTGTATTTTATGAATCAAATTTAATTCTTATTTTTCACACTGTGAGAGTTTTTGACATTGAACAGTTCATTTTCCCAGAAAGGACAGAGAGTCCTTAAAATAATTATTTAACTAACCTCTGAGTGAACTAGCTCTGCTGTCACTGCTAAAATTTGGATGTACTCATTGGATTAATAGGTTTTGGCTCTTTTCTGCTACTTTACTTCGATCATTTAAGAATAGATCTTGTTCTCAGTGGTCTACATATTGAAAAGATAAAAGTTATGTTTTAGATCAATCCTACTGTTGCTTTTAACTATTATTTCCCCCTTTGAATTTGGTTCTGGAATCTCATAAAGTTAAATCATAAAATAGATGGTATTGAAGATACTTCATCATTGTGAGAAATTCCCTTATATAATGTTGGCTCACACTGCTAAAACTGTCTGATATTTTATCTCAGTTCCAGAAAAGTTCCCAGGATTCAAAGTGTATACAGTATATGCTGTTTCTCAGCTAGACATTAAAACCCAAAATGTTTGCTATCAAAATATTAGTAAATAGTTGAAAATCAAATTTGGACATGTTTTGATCTTATTTAAACTATGACCTCTAAGTATTACAAATCTGGCTTTGAAAATTCATTGTTATTGTTACTTATTTTCTGTTTCTTTGATTAACACAATTCTCCACTTCAATAAGGTAAATTCCTGCCAGCCAGAATATCAAGATTCACAGATACACAGTGTTCTGAAATGCTACAATTTCACTGAAATGAAGCAAAAATGTTTCAAAATAACCACCTGGAAGAACTCCAGAATTTAAGAAGATATTCTCACCTTGCATGAGTGTCATTTCTGTGCAATAAAGTTCTGTTTCATTGTATTTATAGATTTTACAGATGCCTTGAATTATGTGCTTTTCCTCTTAGAGAACATGAAGAAAGCTAAATATCTACAGAAATTCCTGAGAAAGTATATTTTAAACAAAACTGTCTGTGGAGAGGAAAAAAGCAGAAAAAGAATGAATAGGTTTTTATTTTTCTCAACACTGACTAGTTTCTCTTGAAAAGGTTCCAGTAGGGAAAATCATAAAATAAAATTACAAATAAGGTAGCTTGCTAAAATTATTATGCATAAAAAGCTTCCTCTACAGTGTGTTCCAGATGAAAGGAATTTATACTCATATTCCAACATTAGTCACAGTCACTACATAATCTGTTCCATTTTGTTATGTATTCCACAGCCTTCAGATTAGATCTTGAATCTTTTTATATACTATACCTCCAAGATTTTATTTGCAGTATTGGCTTAATTTTTTTAAATACATGATTAAGATGGTTTGTATGCATTTTTATTTTTAACATCACACTGTATATATTCTAGGCATACCATGTCCAAATGTGATGGTTGCATAAAAAGCATTGCATCGTCGTGCTTAAAGAAATAAAATTCAGAGTTTATTTCTCACTCTACTGAGGGTCAAAGTTTATTTCTCACTCTACTGTAGTTCAAAGTTTATTTCTCATGTTGCTGAAGTTCCAAGTTTATTTCTCACTTTACTGAACACTGCAAGATATAAACAAGTCTCTTTAAAAATAAACCACCAAGCGTGTAGTGGCGATGAGCCGCACAGTGATATTTCTTTGAGTGAAAGTCAGTCATGTGACTAGAGTTTCCACAGACTTTAAAAACAAGTTTGATTGCATGTGTTGTTTAGGATATCTGAAAAATATTGAGGCATGCACATTTTAACCTTGTCTCTGGATTTTAAGAGTAAGTTAAACCATCCCAATGGTGTCAATAATCATATGGCTGACTGAAGCTCATAGTTGTCTCCTACCAGGCTACCATATTTCCAGACTGCAAGACCTAGGCCAGCAATAATCTAGTACTTGTTCCCTTAGCATACATTGTTGGGAGAAGGTTATAGGCTTTTGTGAGGAGGGCACAGGGGGTCGCATATCACTTTTTTCTTAGAGCTATAAAGCTGTATGTTCAACTCATCACATGAGACAGAGACCTTCAGACTTGCTGTTTCTCATTGTGGAAACCAAAGCAAGAGAGTCATCAAGTGACACTTTAATTAAATTTCCTTCCAAGGGATGCAAATTTTTTAGATGAAATAATTAGATTTACGCTACAAACAGGAAAATTCAGTGAGTAGATTGCAGATACATTATTTTAGAAGCTTTAAATAGATAAAGCTGTTTTTTGTACATTTATTTTGTATCCTGAGATTTTGACCTTCCATATGACCCTGCAATCCCCCTACTGGGAATATACCCTGAAGAAAACAAATCACTCTATAAAAAAGATACCTGCACACGTATGTTTATCGCAGCATTGTTCACAATAGCAAGAACCTGGAAACAACCATGCTGCCCATCAAAAGAGGACTGGATTTAAAAAATGTGGTACATATACACGATGGAATACTACGCAGCCATAAAAAAGAACAAAATCATGAATTTCGCTGCAACCTGGATGGAACTAGAGTCTATAATACTGAGTGACCTCTCACAAAAACAAAAATCCGAATATCACATGTTCTCACTCATATAATGGACCTTGAACATCCAATGCAATACTATAAGAAAATGACTGATGGTACTGGGAAACTATGGGGGGGAGAGAGATGGGATTAACAGTAGCAAATATCTGTCGGGGGATGGGAAAACACTTCTTATCTATAGGGTGCCTGAATGAAACGTCATTGTACACCTAACCCTTAACCGTACCCCACAAAACCATAATAAAAAATACTGATTAATGAAAAATAAATAAATAAAGTCAGAGAAGGAAAAGGCCCCAAGACCGCTAAAAAAAAAAAAAAGATAAAGCATCGCTCAGAAATATATTTGTGAATTATTAATTTTGAAAATCTTTTCTTTTTCATATAAAATTTTATAATGCTACTTGATGTTCATTTTATATTGACTTTCTTCTTATTGTCTAAGAACGTGAACACTTTTTATGAACATTAAAAATAAGCAAGCCGGGCTCAGTGGCTCCGCCTGTAATCCCGCACTTTGGGAGGCCGAAGTGAGTGGATTGCCTGAGCCGCGGGTTCAAGACCCACCTGGGCAACTTGGCAAGACCTCATGTCTACAATAAATCAAAAAATTAGCCAGGCGTGGTAGTGCACGCCTGTAGTTCAGCTACTTGGAAGGCTGAGACGGAAGGATCGCCGGAGCCCAGCAGGTCGAGGCTGCGGTGACCGGGAGCGCCATTGCACTCCAGTCTGGCGACAGAGTGAGACTCCAACTCAAAAAAAAAAAAGATAAACAAATTTGTAAATCTTACATGTTAAACTGTATAAAACAATTTATTTTATTTACAGTAAAATAAGCATAATATTTTTGCATGTGCATTAAGTGCTAGGTACTGGGTTGAAGAAATCTATATCACAATTTCTCCATTAGAGTGAGAAAATGGATGAAAAATATATAAATAATACTATAAGGTAGAACGTGGTTATTGCAAATAGCTGGTATAGACAATCAGTACTATGTGAATTTAAAGGAGAGAAACTTTTTGAGGTCAGGCAGTCAGAGGAGGTTTTATAAGAAAGTGAAGAAGGGGGTATTAGTATTCTAAGGTGGAAAAACAGTCTTTCATTCCCTCAACAAACTTAAAAATCCCTCATATATGTAAATAAATCTACAAAATAGGAATAACAGCAAACAAGGTATAGCTGTGACACGAAGACACTTAGAATCTGGTAGTTTTATCAGACATCTAGTGCTACAATAATGCTGCGGAACAATAACCGCAAAACGTAGGCGGCATACAACAATAAGTATTTAGTTTGCGAATTTACAGTTTCAGATGATCTGGACTGGGCTCAGTTGCTCTCACCTGGGCTTATCATGTGTTTGAAGTTGTCAAGGCTGCTCTGTTGATCTTGGTGGGGTTTGCTCACATGGATGAGGGTTGGGAGGTAGTCGGCTGTTGGCTAATGCCCTTAGCTGGTATGACTGGGCATACTTCGTTGTTCAGCTGGCAAAATCTGCTTATGGCACTGTGACTAACAGCCCATTGGTCAAAACAAGTCACGTGGTCAAACCCAGAGTCAGAACAGGAGGGAGGGTACCAGAAGACTACAAAGCAAAGGGCATGGAAAGGGGCAAACCATCGGGAGCATTGATGTAATCACGCTACCAAAGTGACTGCAAGGAGAATGACGTGATTTGAGTGCTTAAGGAAGGGACACATTCCTTTGGGAATTCAGAGCAGAACCAGAACAAATTCAAGCTGTGGTGGGCTCATGAAACATTTTTGAAGTAGAGACTATTTGAGTAGACTCTTGAGGAACGTGTTAGATGTGAAGAAATTTCAGTAGGAGATTTAGTGGAGCAAAGCCACAGAAGTCGAAACACAATCAGCCGAGCTAAGAGATAGAACGGGCACTGATTTGACTCCAGCACTCTCTGGGCTAAGGAAGTACCAGGAAGCAGGATTTCCAACATGGGTTCAGTTGGGAGTCTGAATTGCTTGTCTTGTTTTTATTCGTAGGCGATAGGAGTCTTAAAGTTTGTGAACAGAGGCATGACTTTTCTCAGGATAGCTGATATCCAAAGTGGAACTTGTGTTCCTCTACATAGATGTGCTACTAATTATGCCCAAAGTATTAATTCAACCTAACCAGAGCACCACCGATGCATGGCATTTCTTTAACAATGATATAAACTAAAGTAGAAAGAGTTATGATGTTAATGGAAACTAAGGTGTGCAATTCTGAACATTACTTCTGAAGCTGTGATCCTTTCTTGTTATATACTGATTTTGCAAAGTCTTGAAATTTTCTTTAAGGAAACATAAAGACCACACTAGATATGTAGGAAATTGTGATTACTTGCTCAAAACTGGAAACAGAATAAAAGTAGAAAAAGAATAAAATATAAAGAAATTCTAAAATAACATATACTCACATGTAATATACAATCTAATGGGAGGGAATGAAAGAGGAAACAATAGTTAAGATATGTTGTGATAATTTTATGTGTTAGAAGTACATACAAGGGCTTTGGAGTCACTAATGAGGTCTTGTGGGATTGAATTTTTAGTGAAGCACTTTGTAATTACATTTGTGTTTATTCTAGAACAATTTAGGGCAGGACTGAGTGGATTATAGAGTAGATGCTATCAGTACCCTGTCTATAGCCCTCGGATTTTATCAATTCTGTGCCTACTGGCCTACTTTCAGCTGCAAGTATGTGCATCATTTCACTGGTGAGCAATCTCCAAAGCTGCTGATGCTCTTTCAGCTTCACTGCCCATGCACATGGCAGACTGAAAATGACAAGTAATTAATACCCTTAGAGAGCAGTCCTCAATCAGTGACTGAGGGAATTGGTATATAAGTTCCTTGCTCCTCCATTGGGGTAACTCTTGGGTGTGTGTTTGTGTTCTATGTCTCCTGGAGTTCCCCAGCAAGATTGTGTTCCAGTAAACCGACAATGGTGGCTTGTTTGATAGTGCACAGTTTATTGACTTTCTTCTCCTCCTAGACTCATTTACCCATTCCCCTGTGGACACCTCCTGGATCAACTCTCAGATAAACTTTTTGCACGCAAGTGCTTGTTTTGGAGTCTGCTAATGCAGGAACCCAAAAGATGACAGGTGGGGTACATGTAATTGATTTAGTGTTAGCCAGTGGAATCGTGTTTGGCTAACAGGGAAAGCTATGCATGAGTGTACATGGAAGTGATAGGAATGACTAGAGAACAGCTGACAGAATTGCAGAAGCTCTACCAAGCCATGCTTGTACCAGTTTTGTTTCCTAAGATGCTTAGGCCTCCTCTTTATCCTCACTAACAAATTTAGATTAATATTATAGTTTACGACCAATGAAAATTTCATTCTAGCTCATTCTAACAAAATTGAAGCCTACTAAAAGGGATTTTAAAATTTAGAAAGATTTATTCTGTGGGGGAAAAAAACCAATCCATGTATTGTATTGCTTTTGTTGTACAGTCATGACCAAACTTAAGAGGAGATAGGATAACTGAAGGAGATGGCCCCCATAAGTGGTAATGAGAGAGAGCCATTAGCATAAGTGGAAGGCCATTTTCCAGGCTTTGGACTCATTTTGTAGTCTCTCTCTTTCAGTCACTAAATTTCCAGAGAGAATCACAGATTTGATTTTACAAAAATGGTCTCAGGGGACACTTGTAGTAACACTATTTTTGTGTGTGAAAATGATAGAAATTTCCTCATTTCATGTTAAAATTAGGAGAAAGGAAAGCGAAATAGAGGCGGAATTATTACAGGTACGTATCTGAGAAAATGTATTCACTGGTTATTGTTAATTATCTCGTAGATTCTAGGTTATATACTGGCAGGAAATAGTCTGTTAGTCTAAGAATCAAAACTGCTATAGTTTTCTCAAAATGAAAGACTTTATGAAGAGGACATACAATGAATTAAATTTTTTCCCTATTTTAACTCCATATATTACATTTCCAAACAGACTTTCTGAGTACAGTTCTCGCACCTTTCAAGTCACTTTGTTAGCAGCACCTTGCAGATTCCTTACCACCCATACCACACTTTATAAGTCATTATAAAGTGCTGGAAAATGGACCTCCCATCAAAATGATTAGTATAAATTTAAAAATATATATATGGCCCAGTCTTCAAAGGAAAGAGTAGAGAGATGACCCATAAAAAAGCTCAATGACTTTTTTTATGTCCGTGGACCATCAAGTACTCTTGTCAAAAAATTGGATCAGACTGGGAGTGGTGGCTTGTGCCTGTAATCCCAGCACTTTGAGAGGCAGAGGTGGGAGGATGACTTGAGCCCAGGAGTTCGAGGCCAGTCTGGACAACATCACAAGACCTTGTCTCTACAAAAAATAGAAATTAAAAAAAAAAAAGTAGCTGAGTGTAATGGCATGAGCCTGTAATCCCAGCTATTGGTGAGCCTGAGGCAGAAGGATCACTTGGATCCCAGAAGGTTGAGGCTGCCATGAACCGTGATCATGTCACTGCCTTCTAGCCTAGGTAGGAGAGTGAGACTTCAACTCAAAAAAAAAGACGAATGTCTTTCTTAGCTGTAAAACATAAAGCCTTCATTAAGCCAAGATGTGAAGAAATGACTTCTAAATATTAGTGATTCTTATGTAGCATAACCTAATTAAACAAATTGCTTTTAGCAGTGAACAGTGCCTGTCAGTGGTCTAATCTAATTCTTAAAGTTGCCACTACTAGTTTACAGATGATAAAACTGAGAAGTTAAGAAACTCTTCCAAAGCTGGTAATTCTGTATCTAGAAACTGTGCCTTTTACCACTGTGCAATAGCTAAGGAGAAACAGGATCCAGGAAGAATGGGACATACCATCTGATAATCTGAAAAGCAGGCAGATATTGGGAACATGAGGGACTGCCCTCCTGGACTGTGGCAGCTCTTTTGAACAGAAAAGGAACCAGTCTTCATTTCATTAGGTTCATTTCAATTATTCATAATTTATGGCCCATTCTCAAATTTATGAAAAGAATAAAAATTCAAAGCAGACGTTGCCTTTGAAAATATATGAAGTATTTTTATGTCATTTGTTGGGTCTTTGTTCTGTGGCCAATTTTATATACTTAGGGGGAAACACAAACAAGCAAGGGAAATCTCATTCGAGAAACTCTCCACTCTGTTACTTCTCAATCTTTCATTTCTTTAGGCCAATCTTGAAAGCAAAATATCATATGTGAATTTTCATGTTAATGAAATGACCATGATAATATCTAACTAATCATCAAAAGGAACAGTAATTCATACTTTTGTTGAGTCTCATTATTAATGTTTCCATTGTTTATTTGGCTATGTCTTTGACAGAAAAATAACAGGAAAAATATAAACTGTGAACACGTTGTAAATCTTTTAGTGACATTACCGTGAACACGTTGTAAATCTTTTAGTGACATTATTTACTTCTTGCAAAGAGCAACGAATCTACTAAGTATCACAATTTAACAAACTCTGGTAACTTCATCTAGCAGTAACTACACACTCTTCCAAGAATGAAAAACATTGAAGTCATTAAAGTAGGAACAATTTCATAGAACTTCTCTCCTGTACCAATTCCCTCCCCTCCCCCCGTGTCAGGAAGACAAGTCACAAATATCAGAAGTTTATCTAATATTAAACCATAAAATCCACAAATGATCAAGGATCAATAAACTGGACAATGGTACTGAGCCTATGAGTTAGTGACATTTAACACATAACTTGTGTCTCAGATTGTGTTACCAGAAGCAAAATGTACAGTCAGGGTACATGTGAAAATGATTTATTGAGTGTTCCCAGAAGAAACCAGTGTGGAAGAGATAGAAACAGAATAGGGAAGGGGACGAAGTTAAACAAAGATATAATTTCAAGTGAAGTTCTAACCTTGGCCTGATCCTGAGAGAAGTTCTGGAGCTTAAGTGACAACTTAGAGTTGGACCCATGTCAAGACAAAATAATTGGTCAATTATTGCATATAGATCATCTCTAGTGAAATAGGAGAACCTAAGTATTTCTGGCACTCCAAGAACTTGATGAGATAGCCTCATGGTGGGTCTTTGCAGAAGGTCATGGATGTGAGTCATTAGGAATGAAGTTCATAAAAGCAGAGGGTTGTGGCATAAAACCTGTACAGGGGTCTGGAGACATCTGGCGCTGGAGACAGCAATAGCAACTGCTACATGCAAGGAGACATTTTAGTATTCGTCATATGTCAATTCGTATTTGGGATTAGTTGTGCTACATTAGCCAGCTGTCTTCATTAAATATGAAATCCGGTGTGGCCACCTTATAGCAGGAAGAGATTAATTTGGCCCATGTTCTGAGCCATAGTTTGATGATCCTTGATCAAGATTAATGGTATACAATAAACCTCCCACAACTTCACAATTCAAAATTTGCTGTCTAAGCTACAACAAGGAAAACTACTATTTTACCACATTATTGAGGCATTGTTGCTCATTGCACCAAAAATAGGAACTTAATCCATAAAGGTCAAAGTAATTCTTTTTTTTTTCTTTTTAAAACTTCCTGTTCCCATTAAATCAGCATTTTTCTACCCTTTCAACAAGACATCTCCTAAGAGAAAGAAAAAAAATGAAGACAAACTGGAAAAAGAAACTGATTTAAATATACATGTTTCTATTGTAGAATATTTTACTACTACTACTGTACATTGTAAATCCCCAAGAAGGGTGATACTAAATACAAAATTGTCACAGCAAAATGATTGTATAACTCTTATTGTGTGGGGCCTCTTTTAAGACTGATCTTCCATTGATTTACATAGGTGGATTCTGCTATGGATGAATAATATAGAAGAATTATGAACACATTTAATTCACCTTATAGATTAAAATATCTTAAACAACTTCAATGCAGATAAAATCAGTGTATAAAAATGATAATTTTAAAATGAGTGTAAGCTATAACAATATATAAACACATTTAATCACATTAAAACAATAAAAGATTTTTAAAAATAATTATTTTAATAGTTGTAGGATAAGCACTGGCCCAATCTATACTTTCATGATTTTTAAAAATTCATGAAAGGAAGAGTAGAAGAAATTTTAAGTTCTGTCAAAAATAATAATTAAAAGAACTATATCAAACATCATTCTAAATGGGGAAACATTTAAAACACTCTTTTCAAAATAAATTATAATAACCTCTTCTATCATTACTTTTACTAATTGTTTTAGAGGTCTTGGCCAATACAAAAAAAGATGAAAAAGAAATGAGACTTGGATTTGAAAGTAAAAATTGTAGTACATTTTTCATTATTTTCATAGGATGTTTGCTGACATGGAAAACACAATTAATTCACAGACAAATTAAGTTTATTATGGTGGTTAGTTATAAGATTAATAATCAAAAGTCATTTGCATATTTATACAACAGTGCAAACACCTAAAAATCATAATTAAAGAAAACAATATCATATATAATAAAATCAGAAAATAAATATAACAGAAGATAAGTATGACCTCAATGGGGAAAATTATACAATTGTATTAGGATGTATAAAAAAAGACATAAATAAATAAAGAGATTTTTATGATTAAAAAGAATTAATATAACTATTCTCATTTTTTCCCAATTGACCTACAGAGTCTATGAAATTCCAATCAAGATCCCATCACAACTTTACATGATTGATAAGATGATGTCACAATGTACACAGAAATATAATAGACCAGGAATAGTCAGAACCCTTTTGAAGAATAACCACGAAGAGCAGACATGCTGTACCAGGAATCCAGACATATTATGAAACTATGGAATTTAGGACAGGGAAGTAATGACATAGCAGGAGAAATATTAAACAAAGGAATTTGCTAAAAGCACAGAAAGAGATCCCAGTAAATAATAAATTTTGGTTCATAACAGAAGAGAACTGAATGGATTGTTCAATAAATAATACTCATAGAACTGGGAAAAGTGGTTAATAGTTTGAAAAATAGCAAAGCTGGATTTCATATTTCACACCATATTAAAAAGTAAACTCCTGCTAGATTAAAGTCTTAAAAGTTTTAGGAGTTTAGAAAATATAGATAAACATCTTTTACAGACTGAGTCAGAGAAGGAAACCCAGGAAAATTATGAGCACAGGATTCAGGATGATGGTTATCTGCGGTAATGAGCAGTAAGGCTGGGATGGGAAAAAACCACATTTAGGTGGGTCATTATTAAAAGTTTAACTTTTGTATTAGATATTTGACTGATGTGTTTATAAACATTATTTAAAATAACAAATTAAATAACTAAACCCACAAAAATAGGCTATACATGAGAGTATCACAAACCAAGAATTGTGATTAGCCCAGTTCTGTACAAGTAAGGTGGGTTCTAATACAAAAAAGCACTGCTGTTTCTAGTATAATTATGATTGACCCGTTAGCATATTTGAGCAAAGGAAACAGCATCACAAAGGGTCATAAGTATGGACTTTGGCATCAGGGAACCATGGGTTTACGTCCTGAATTTGCTCTTTAAAGCTAACTGGCTCTGTGGAAGTTTGTTAGCAATTTAAAAGCCTCCATTTCTTCTTCTATTAAAAGAGTAAGACTACTTTCTCTGGGTTAGTTTGAGGTTTTCACACAAGAACAGATAATCATGGATGCCAATGATTCCCAAATATTTCACAAAAGTTTTCCAGATAGAAGAGGAGAGTGCATGGTTATCTCTGGGTAGAAGCAGAAGCTATCTTTCACAAGCATAAGCTTTCTTTGGACTCTGTTTTACTGACTCTAAAACTTTATGCAATTTTGACTATTTTTAGGCCCTCTTTCTAAAATATTTTAAATTGCTTACCATCCGTGGCCATGGAAAAAAACCAAACTCACAGAAGACACAGCAAGACCTCAGTTTGTGAACACATGTGTGTCTGGGTGTATGTGTGTGAGCGCATGCATACGCATGTACTCTATCAGGCCGATCCCAGTTTACACGTGGCTCTGGGGATAAGGGGCCACAAACTGAAGTGATTAAATGTGAATCATCAAGAATGATTTCAGTTGGGTGAGGTGGTTCATTCCTACAATCATTGCACTTTGGGAGGCTGAGGCAGGAGGACTATTTGACTCCAGGAGTTCAAGACCAGCCAGAGCAATATGGCAAAACTTTGTTTCTACAATAAACAAACAAATAAAAAACCTGGGTGTGGTAGTGCAGCCTATAGTCCTAGTTATTCTGAAGGTTGAGGTAAAAGGATTGCTTGAGCCCAGGAGGTCGAGGCTGCAGTGAGCTGTGATCATGTCACTGCATTCCAACCTGGGTGACAGAGTGAGATCCTGACCAAAAAAAAAAAAGAAAAAGAGAGAAAGAGAGAAAGAAAGAAAGAAAGAAGGAAGGAAGGAAGGAAGGAAGGTAGGAAGGAAGGAAGGAAGGAAGGAAGGAAGAAAGGGAATTTTTTTCTGGAAAGATGGACATGTCTTTAGCATATCTACAGCTAGGCATGTTCATTTGACCCATCAGACCATGCTTTGAAGCCTGACGGGATTCTAATGAAATCTCAGAAGACTAAAAAAGGAAAGTAGTGTCAAGTCTTCGCGTCTTACAATAACGGGAACAATGTTTTTAAATTTTTAACAGATGGATACATGTGGTACAACACTTCTTTGGTGATAGGACTTTTGGAGAGAAGAGCTGGTTCCTATGGGTTGAATCGTTGAAGGCCTAAACTAAGACATCCTGTATTCAGTATTCAATTTGAGCATGAAGAAAGCCATAGGTCTTTGCAAGGCCAAAATAATTCCAATGGCAGCACGGCTCAGCAAAGGGAATGGGGATGATCTCAGACATGATTACATTTTGCCTCAGTAAAAAATAGCAGCAAGAGCCAAATTGGAGCTTTAGACAACACGTATCCTATCCACCCATGAGTGGAAGTCTGAGGTTCACTTTATGGATCACCAAAGTCCCCACAGTCCAGAATATTCTGATGGGGGGGGCTCAGCATGAAGCCACGAGAATGTGATATTGCATCTCCATTAGAGAGTACCTAAAACAAATTCTAATGTAATTTTAGCAGTACGTTAAAATGATACTCTTTTTACTTTCATTTTAAGTGATTAATTTATATATGTTTCTACCAAATTAATGTACTATAAATTATGTTGAATCAAATAGTGCCATATCAGAAAATTGGTCCAAACTGAAGAACTGCCACATAGGCAATATTTCCCCCCATTTTTATACCTCAATGTTGTAAGAATCTTGACTTGCCCAAATAAAGTGTTAGAACAAATTTCATATATGAGACATATATTAGAGCATTAATAAAAACTACTAGATATCTAAGAATAAATGATTTTTAAAAACTATGCATACCCTTTTTGTAAAAATAAAATAAAATAAACAATAGTAAAGAAACATAAGAAAGGCCTGAATAAATGGTGAGGTATATCATATCTGGAAGAAAGAATTAAATATAATAGATGTCATTTCTCTCCATTCTATCCATAAAAGAGAATAAATTCAATTCCAGTAGCCAACAAAATGTATCAAATAACTTGACAAACTCTTTCTGAAAATTGTATAGAAGAGAAAAAGTATAAGAATAAACAACACCATTTTTAAAAAGTAGAAGAAGGAAGGGTGACTCGCAGACCAGTTATCAATATTCGTGATTAAGATATAATAATCAAGAGAATGTTTGAAAAACATAATAGTAGTAATGGTGCTCAAATAGTGAAATAGACCAAAAGATTTAAAAAAAAGGATTTAAAATCATGCATGGAGAATTTGTATATGAAAGTAAAAGGACTTCTAATTTGTAGGGGCAAGATGGTATTGGGATATTTGATTTTCTGTAGGAAGCAAGATAATTTGGAATTCACACCATAAAATAAAATGAATGTAGATGAAGACTAGTTTTAAAGTAAAACTATAAAAGTCTAACGTATTATTTTTACTACCTCAGAATATAGAATAATTTTTTAACAAATAGATAAAAGAAAATGTAAGATAATACACAGAGGTTATTATCATAAATAAAAGACAGATACATTGACCTTTGGCATAATTAAAAGTTTCTGTACAAATAAGACACTGCAATACACAGGTTCTCAGCTGGTCCCCTATAATCCCTTTCTCTTGGTATTAATGACTTTGGATAAATCATTCCCCTGGAGTAACTTGTGTTGAGCCAACAGAATATCTCCACATTGAGGACATGCCATTTTTCATGATTAGATTACAAAGGATTCTTACCATCATGTTGCTAGCACACCCTCTCCCTTGTTTGCTTTAATGAAACAAGTAGCCATGTTGCCTTGCTGACATCCAGATAGAAAGTAGGGTCCCAAATTCAATATTATCAAAACCACAAAATTATTTGGAAGTGGATCCTTTTTCAGTCGTTCCTTCAGATGAGCCCCCAGCCCTGGGTGACACCCTGATTGTAGCCTTGTGAGACACTCTAAAAAGGGGTCTCAGCTAAGCCGTGTCCAAATTTCTAACCCATAGTAACTATGAGATAATAAATGTGTGTAGTTTTAAGATCAAAGTTTGTGGTATTTTACTTCACAGCAATAGATAACTCCTATAGAGATCAGGACCAGATAGATGTGAGTCAGAGTGGAATAAGGCATTACATCACATATTATAGCCAAAGGTTTATTATCAGAGTTATGCAAGAAACTCCTACAGGTTAACCGAAAATGACAACTCAACAGAAAAATGGGCATATGAAATGCTCAGGCAAGTCACAAAACAGAAATGTGCACTGGCAACAACATATGAAACAATAGTTGTTGTTCAGGAAACAAAACTTAAAAAGCAAATGATATTTTAATTGTATTTAAATGAAAAAAATCTTTAACAATTTCATGAAGTCAACTGTGGCCCAAATGTGTGGAAATGGGAACTCAGATACACTGCTGGTAAAAGTGTCAATTGTCACAACATCATTTTGTAAAAATTAAAATATGCATACTGATGACACAGCACTTCCATTTCTGGGTATGTACTCAAGAAGATATGAGCAATATCAAGAAGATATGAACAACATTTTTTATGCAATAGGGAAAAACAGGAAACAGTCCAAATGCTCATCAGTATTAGAATGGTATAGTCATGCTTTGAAGTTACACACAGCAATTAAAATGAACATATTAGACCTATAATATTCATATAGATCTCAAAAAGAGCATTGAAGAAAAGAAACAAATTGAAATACATGATATAAGGTATGTACCTTTATCTATCTATTAATTTTTTTATCTTTACGTCAAGGTCTCACTCTATTGCCCAGTCTGGAATACAGTGGGATGATCAGAATGATCACAGCTCATGGCAGTCTTGACCTCCTGGGCTCAGGCAATCTTTCCACCTCAGCTTCCCAAGTAGCTGGGACTACAGGCATACGCCACCTGGCTAATTTTTTTTTTTTTTTTTTTTTTTTTTTTTTTTTTTTAGCGACAAGGTATTGCTATATTGCCCAGGCTGGTCTTGAAATCCTAGGCTCAAGTAATCTGCCCACCTTGGTCTCTCAAAATGCTAAGATTACAAGCATGAGTCACTATATCCAGCTTTATGTATGTAATTTTAAAAATCATTAAATAATAATAAGGATTCATAATATATGATAATACATAACAATTTTATTATTATTATTATGATTTAAAAACCACCAAATTCATTTTGGTCCTCACCTTGGAAAAGGAAAGGGAAGAGAGGTCTTGGGGGAAATCTACATTTTATTATTTTTTAATCTATTTTTATTATTTTATTTTGATCTTTCAAGTAAATTAGAATTATCTGTACAAAATATAAATGTGTTCAAATTTGGGGTTGTGATACAAAGATGTTTGCTATCCTTGCTTTTTTAGGGGGATATTATTTTTTCAAGATAAAATAAAATATTTTTCAAAATAAAATGTTAAAGATAAAAATGATTGTTTGTAGCAATTATTTCCTTATTGAATGTGTGATGCCCAAGAGAGGCACTGAGGAAATTTTCACAAAACTGCCCTAGTTGATATATGACAACATTTCTGCTTGCTGTCAAAATCTCCTTGTTTGAAGTTCAAATCACCTACTATCACATGTCAGACCTGAGGAGGTATATGAGTATTTGCTATTTTAATATTAATATAGTTATTTCTTCACACTAACAGATTTGAAGGCAAATAATCCTCACAATCAGCTCTCTTTATTTAAGTCACAGCTTCATATTTCATTGCTACAATCTGGTTACATGCTTTATCATTTCCCATTGTGTAACAAACTATACTAAACTTTAGTGGTTTAAAACAACCGTTTGAATTTATGTCTTATGAGTGTATGGTTCAACTTAGTGGTTCTGCTGATCTTAGCCAGGCTCATTCCAGTATCTGATGGCTATCATTGTGTTGTTTGGGGGCTGAATGATCTAGCATCACTTCAATGCAACCAGTTAAATACAGTCCTCATGTCCTTCATTCACCCACAGGATAATCCAAACATTCTTATGGTAGTGGCAGCGGTTCAAGAAATACCCACGCACTTTTTCAAAGTTCACTTGAGTCAAGTCACCTGTCCAAAGCCAGAATCAGTGCAGGAGAGCACTACTCAAGAATGTAGATGCCAGGAGGTATAAAAAACTTGGTACATTAATACAACCAATCTTCTATACATACTTAAAAACAGTCATGGTTTTTCTTATAGCCCTTGTCAAAAGATGTACAAAGTTGACTAACTTTGGAAACTACCATATTATTAAATTTTTAGTAACTCTGTATTAATAATACTTTCCAGTTAGTCATCAGGTTGCGATATTTTATTTCCCACTTGTCAATAATGCAAGATCTGAAGATGAGTCTACATCCCTCTACAATTCCAGTCTGCTCCATGGCCTTACAGCCTTGAAGGGGTTCCAGCTGCCAGTAGAAGTTACAATCTCCTAATTTTGAAGCAACTGAGGATAGTAGGGTGGTTCCTTGCCTGGTGTTTAATTTTCCTTGAGGCTGAACCGACCCTATGAGGGAATGGTTTAGCCCCTTACCCAGACTTTTTTCAGGTTCTATGGGCCCCAAAGTGGTAGAAAGAGACACATTTTGTTGTTGGTTTCCCTTTGATGGAGATTAAGTCTGCAGTGGAAAAAGGGTCACCATACATTTCTTTGATACTCTTCTACGGAAGGACATTCTGCAGGTAGGTAAGATGCTGTGTGACACCAGTGAAACCTGGTTAGGGAGAAACCTGGTGAGGTAGGATACCCCCTACCATCAGAGCCATAGCTGAAAACATTGTTTGCTTTAGGATCAATTGAGAAGAAATATAAATTCTGGTTTTTACAATTCTCAGTGTCCAGACTTTTCAGTTCATACACACTGTATTTTCTGGCTTGATGCAGACCTAGTTTTAGTATTTAAATAACTCTTATCTCAGAAACACTAGACTTCTTCACTGATCCCCTGCTAAACTCAAATGTTGAAGCTGATTTTCTCATTTAATTCTTCCAGACGTATAGCTTTATTTCAATGTGTCTATGGCCCTTCCCTGCCACTGGGTTTCAGCTTTATGAATTTCTCTAATTTTGAACCTTATTTAGCAGGAAACACTTGAATTCCTTCATCCCAGGAGATTCAAAGCTCTTTATATAAATTGACTTGCCTCCTCTATCTGAGACTAGCTCTGACAACCAAGCAATTCCATTCTTGCAATGCCTTCCATTAAGCATTACAAATTTACCAAAATGATAATTTTTTAAAACACACTTTTAAACCTCCATTTCTATCACCCAGTCACTGGTAGACAGAGAAAAACAAGTGACAGGCTCTTCGAGGTTAACATGGGGTGATATCAATTTCTGTGATTTATACTCATACTTAAAGAGACAGAGGCAAAGTAAGAGAAGTAGAAAGAGAGATACAGAAATGGGGGGGGGGCAAAATGGAGGGAGGGAGGCAGAGAGAGAGAAGGCAGAGAGTCACAAAGAGAAGGAATGAATTTCCTATCTAGGTTATAGAGATAGAAAGGGGCTTAATTCTTTGATGATATTAGAAGGAGATAACTTTTCTGCCCACTCATTAGAGTGACCCTTGAAACCTGAGGCACAACAGTATATTTAAAAGGACTGAAAGGGCTTAATTCAGGATCCCAATTTAGTCCCATCCTAGATGTGGTCCCACTTCTCTGTCCATAGTACATGCACTACAAACACTATATGACAAATAATAACACATATATATGAATAAACATGAATAATACACATTCAGTATTAATCCATTCATGAACAGTTCTTTGCTCAGTATCCACCTGGTACCAAGTACAGTGCTAAGTGCTGAGGACAAGAAGACAAACATTACATGCTGATGTTTCTCAAGCTCAGGTATAGTATCTAGGCTGTAGGGGGAAAAAATGAGCATTTTGCCATCAGTATATTGTTTATCATTTTGCACACATAAATACAACTACATATTGTTCATCAGAGCTAAAAGTAAGAATGTGGACAATTTGTGTGCAATTCACAAAGTTAAAGCAGTTTTTAGGCCTTCAGAGGTTCTTTCAGTAAAAGTTTCAGTACAGAACTTATCAGAAGCAAGCCTGTTGCATACTTGGAAGAGATAACTGTGGTTAGTCAGCTCCTGGCCTTTTCTTTTGATATAACTCAGATGACCATAATTTTGTTAAAATCATAAATGGCCAACAACCTCTTGGCTGAAACACATTTTCTTTAATATGAACTGTAAGTTTTATATATTCTACTTTGGTAAATTTAATGAATGTCAACTAGAAGCAGCCATTTTGGAGAAACAGCAGGGACACATTGTGAGCAGTGATTCCTGCCTCACTGGTGATGCCTTTTCTAAATTACATTTTTGGAAATTCTCCACATAGATAATTATTAATTGATGGAGTATTCTTTCAACTGATGTCTACATTCAGGACTAAAAGATTATTAAATAGCCACTCCCATGTTTTTCCCATTAATGATTTCCCTTTGAGCCAAGCTTGAAGCTATAGAAGCAATTGAGCATTAGCATATCATTTTACTTTCAATAATTTTAAACATGGAGTGATAGCAATTTGTGTGATTTTTACTCAGACTTAAAGAGACAGAGGAAAAGTAAGATAAGTAGAGAGAGAGAGAGAGAGCGAGATACAGAGAGATGTCGGCAGGGGGTACAGAGAGAGAGAGAGTCAGAAAGACTGAGAGAGAAAGAATGAATTTTCTTTCTGGATTCCAGAGATAGAAAGGGACTTAATTCTTTGATGGTATTAGAAGGAAATAACTTGTCTTCCCACTCACTAGAGTGACCCTTGAAATATGGAAAGAATCTATTATCATTATTTTAAAGGCCTGAGGCACAACAGTATATTTAAAAGCATATGCCTAACACTTTTAGAAAGTATGAGACATTCAAAAAGAATGCAAGCCATAAAGAAGAGTTATTTTTCAACATTTAAGGAATTGACTTCACACACTTAAGGAATTGGGGACTGGTATAAATCAGGCCCCAATAATTAAGAATACACTTGGCAAAAGTAATAAAAAAAATCTGAAGTCAGCCAACCATGGACAACCTTACATGGTCAGGAAAAGTAATAACCTTTAAGATACTGATCTGTAGGTCTGGTGTACACATTTAGAGAGGCTTTGAAACACATGATTTCGTATTTCATGTTACAGCCTTTAAAAATTAATATAACCATTTTCCAGGATAAAAATAAAACTAATCACTCTGTAAGCGTTTGTTTTTATATGTTTATTCTATAATAGTAAATAACAGGAATATTGGTGTTTGAGTCATTACACAGAGTGAATTTTTGTCATTGATTGAAAGGATGTTTATGATACAGTTTTTAAAAATAGAACTTCAATGAAAAAAACAATATTTCCAGTATATTTCTGAATATGGCCAATTTTCTAGTTAATTACTGGACAAGACATCTTCTGCTGGAGAACACTGGTCATGAACTCCCTTTGACTCTTAGAAAAACCAAGTGGCTGCATTCCTGTGTCTGCCTCTCCCCAGGAAATCATTAAACGAAGTCAGAATCCTGAACAGACAGTTGTCAAGAACCTTAAATACTGGGAGCAAAAAGTTCTGATGTTGTGAGCATCCATATCTTTTCTTCTTTCTAGAAATGCCGGTCCGATTTCCCCTGGGCGTGCCTAGGAGGAAAATGAGCAATAGGGGCTTTTTCATTTTTTAGGTAGAAGTAATGCTTCCAGTTAATTACTTCATTATATCACTCCATGGCTTGCAAATAAATTTTATTTATCTTTATTACATGGATTCTACTGCCATATATTGTTTCTAAAAATAGCAAATAAAACCAGAACACTTTTGAATGGTCACAAAATTCAGCCCCTTCACACTGTAACATTTTATCCCCTTTGCTGTGTGTATGTGAGCATGTGAGTGTGTGTAGATGTGTGCATAGGAATTCATATACTTAGTAAAATATAGGTAAATAATGCAGCTAAACATATTTTCCATAAACTTACCATTTGCATTTCTTCATGAATTTCCTATATTTGAAATTCAAATGAAGAATGTATACAAACATAGAAATACAAATATATAGGGATTTGATACTTGAGTTATTGTATCACTATAAGGTCACTTAGACAAATTTTAGAGCTCTTTCCTCATCAGAACATAGAGAGCTACCAATTTCTTTGTAACGGTTGGATAGGTATTCCACAGAGGAGATTAAACAGTTTTTATTTAAATGTTCCCTTTCTGTGCCTATTTGCACGTGTCAGGTTTTTCTAGAATAACCAGAAGTAGAATTATTCAATCAAAGAGGATACATATTTTAATTCTAATTTTAGAGGAATTCTGCCAAATTCTCCTTAAAAATGACTGTGCCAAATTATTCCCACCAGTCATGCATGAAAGTTAATGTAACTCCCACCCTAGCCAGCTCTTGAAGCTGACAAAGTTTAAATTTTGGCCAAACTATTGCAAATTATTGCATCAAATTTGTTCAAATTTTCAATTCCCTGAATAACAAGTGCAGTTGGATATATTTTGCATATTGTTATTGGCCAGTTGCATTTCCCACTTATTTATGAAATTCAAGTGACAAAATGCAATGATTATGTTAATAGATAGGACAGTATTATCTTTATCTTTTAGTTATATTTTGTAAAAGTATTTTCTTGTCAAATTGAAGAAATTACCTATATATTCTGAGTATCTATTTAATTTGTGTTATAAACTATTTCTCCTATTTTATGACTTGCTCTTAACTTTAATAATCGTATATTTTATAATGTAAAAGTATAAAATTATAAGAGGATTTTTTTTCTTTTTTTAATTTTAATTTTTTATTTTGAGTTGGAGTCTCACTCTGTCGTCCAGACTGGAGTGCAGCGGCCGCTCCCAGTCACTGCAGCCTCACCTACTGGGCTTCGGCGATTCTTCCGCCTCGGCCTTCCGAGTAGCCGGAATTACAGGCAGGCGCTACCACACCCGGCTAATTTTTTGATTCATTGTAGAGATGAGGTCTCATCAAGTTGCCCAGGCGGGTCTCGAACCCGCGGGCTCAGACAATCCACCCACCTCAGCCTCCCAAAGGCATGGGATTACAGGTTGAGCCACCAAGCCCGGCTGATAGGATTTAAATGTATCAAACTCTTTATGGCATTTTCTGACCTTTCCAAAGTCATAAACATACTCTCTCATTTGTATTGAAGTTTTGTTTATATATGTAGATTTTAATCCATCAGGAATTAATTTTTGTGAGTGGTGGGTAGAAGAAAGGGTTTGAACTTTTTTTTTCCCAGACAGGAAATCTGTTGTCTTCGTATCATTTAGTGAATATTTTATTCCCTTGCTGATAGGAGATGATGTCTCACTTATGAGTATATACAAAATTTTCATATATACACATGTATTTTCACTCTAATTTGTCCCATTTAATTTTTAAAAAATTATACCACTTACAAGTATTAGAAATTTAACTGTTATGGCAGCAGTTAGTTATGCTCTTTATTCATTTAACAATTTTATCGAATATCTTTTATGTGCCAGTCACACTAGTCTAAGATTTGGGAGAGAGTAATGAGTAAAAAGGCCATGTCCCTACACTCATGGCAGTTATGGTCTGGAAGCGGCTGTGGGGCGAGACCACCTCACAGACAATGGATATGGTACTACTGAACTGCAAGATGTCAAGCTTAAAGGATAAATTTTTCTTAACTCTAGCAAGCCTATGGAAGGTCTTTTTTGTTTTGTGTGTGTGTGCTTGCTTTCACTGACATTTCTTTTTTTTTAAATTTAATCAATATTTTTTATTATGATGTTGTGGGGTACAGTTAAGGGTTAGGTATAAAAATACGTTTCATTCAGGCACCCTGTTGATAAGAGGTGTTTCCCCATTTCAGACAGATATTTGCTACCTTTAATCCCATCTCCCTCCCCGCCCCATAGTTTCCCACTACTGTCAGTCATTTTCTTATAGTATTACATTGGATGTTCAAGGCCCATTATATGAGTGAGAACATGTGATACTCGGATCTTTGTTTCTGTGAGAGGCACTGACTTATTTCTAAACTTCACATCAGAAAAATGGTTTAGCAAGTTTTTGATTCATTGTAGAGAAATTTTCCCTCAAAAACTTTGAAATCAATAGGAGAAAATGAGATATTCATAATAAAAATATATAATATAAACAAACAAAAGGAATAATGAATAATACGCTTCAAGATAGTACAGCATTTATTTTCAAATTAATAGGATACACCATAAAATCCTTGCCAACTTGAGAAACCAGGTCATTGTGATGTGGAAAGATTAAGCTAGCCTCTGACTATAGTTATGAATGTAAGTGAACACAAAGGGCATGGCATTCTTAATCAGAGGAATTTCTCAATATCAGTTCCACCAAAATGAAAAAAAAAGACACATGTCATTAGAGAACAGGCTGAAAAAAGTAGTATAGAGAGAGCTTTGATAGTATAGAAAGGGTATTAGATAGCTAAGTATTTGATTATATCTTGTATGAGTATATATCATGGAAATAAAAATAAAGCTTTTCAAAGGCCTTTTTAAGGTGGTTTCAACAAATTGATGGAAACCTTGAAGGCAGGGCTATTCTAGGCAAATCTATCTTCTTTACCGCCATTTTCTTTTAGAGTTTTCTCTATAGTAGTGCCCTTTGGTATTTTGGACATTCCAGAAATACTATATATTCTTATTTACTTCTTGACTCCCATGAGAAAATTAAATAGCTTCTTCTACATGTATAATGAAGCTAAAGATAGTATATGCGTACAGATTATCATGGCTGTTCTTGAACATACCACTCCTGTAAAACACACTTGCATAGATGAAAATTGCTTTTCTCAAAATTATGAGAATTTAAGTTTCTGGCGTAGCCTGGGAAGAGAGATGCTTTGTCTTAGGCAAGGCTTTAGGTCTCATGGTAGCTTATAAAATGTTTTCCAATGATCCCCACTTCTGGGCTTTCATTTGGTTTATGTGAACCTTTTTCTTAAATGTTGGCTGGACTTAGTGACTTGCTTCTGACAAACAGGATAATGGAGAAGGTGATAAGCTGTCATTTCCAAGATTATGTTACAAAAGACTGGTTTCCATCTTGCTTACTCTCTCTGGCTTTCTCTCTTTATTGTAATTAATACAAGTCAATTGCCATGTTGTAAACTGAGCTATAGAGAGACCCACATGAGAAGGAACTCAAGGAAGACTGTCCACCAGCCACTGAGGAAATGAATCCCAGCAGCAACTACATGAGTGAATTATTCCCTAGTTGAGCCCTGAGCTGATTACAGTTAGGTTGAATGCAGCCTTGTGAGAAACTTGAGACAGAAGACCTAATTAAGCCACACTCAAATTTCTGATGCACAGAATCTGTGAGATCATAAATAATATGTTGATTTGAACCACTCAGTTTTGGGTAACTTGTTATCCAGCATACATAACAAATTCAGGACACCATCTGGCAGAACATTCTGTGGATAATGTAGGAAGAATAGAATCTTAGCATAGTCAGAGACTTTAAAATTAACTAGATAATGCCCCAATAGATCTTGGAGACCAGTTGGGCTTGGTGGCTCAGCCTGTAATCCCAGCGCTTTGGGAGGCTGAGGTAAGTGGATTGCCTGAGCCTGAGGGTTCGAGACCCGCCTGGGCAACTTGGCGAGACTTCATCTCTACAATAAACCAAAAAATTAGCTGGGTTGGTAGCATGCGTCTGTAGTTCCAGCTATTTGGAAGGCTGAGGCGGAAGAATCCCTGGAGCCCAGCAGGTCGAGGCTGCAGTGGCCAGGAGCAGCCACTGCACTCCAGTCTGGGTGACGACAGAGTGAGACTACAACTCAAATAAAAAAGATCTTGGAGACCCTCATAATATCCCTGCTAATGATGGTCAAGTCAGACTTGAACACCTCCCATGCTGTAAACATTTTAACACAATTTTCAGTTGAGTTTGGAAATTTTCCCTGTGATAGATGATAATCATGAAATTTCATGTCTTTGTGATCAACTATCATTTCTGTTGACTTCTCACATTTGGGATGAGAAAAATTACATTATTAGTTAAGACTCATGAAAAAGTATGTTATCTAGGTGGTCATCATGCTTGGCCTAATGAGTCAAGTTTCCTGTGTAAAATATATTATGTCAGAACATTGAAATGGAAAATGTCAACATAATTGTGTAATGAGACCATGATAAAGAGTGAAAAATGAATTATCACTTCAGTTGTAATAAATACCCACAAGTTTTTTTTAAAAGATAAAACCCATCTGAAAAGTTGCATAGACATGTCAGTAATTTTTGTGTGTGTGCGGGTTCTTTAGGAAGGAAACCTGCACAATGATAATCCAACTCATAAAATTAATAACAGGCTCCTCATTAATAACTATCATGGGACAGCTGCAGTGCATCTTGGAAACCCACAGCATTTTCCAACTTCACTGCTAACAAATGGAAGTCATACACCCAAATGTGGTGAAGCGATCCATTTAACAGCAGCTGCAAAAGACTGGTCAGCTTAAATAGGCTCTAAAGATAATTTAACTGACAAAGACAATTGAAAAATACTTCATTTTTGGATGATCTATGCATCTGAAGCTATTAAGAGCCTGCTTTTATCCCCTTGGGATTTACCCTTCTCTATGAAGGGTGCTTATTGCAAATGCATGCTACTTTCTGCCTATGAACTTTAATACCGACCCATACTCAGGGCAAACCCTGAGGGAAATGCCGGAGGGAGGATAATGTTCTGGATGCAAGCTTCCACCAATGTTGCAGTAGAAGCTGGAAGAGAGATATACCATCTCCCTTGCATCTTCTATTAGCATAACTTTAGTGTAAGTTATACATTGTCTTCCAGAGTTCCCCTCTTACACATTTAAGCAGCAGTTGTCCACAGTGACAACTGCCTGGTAATGTAGCCTTTATTGCATGAATTGCCTTTCTTAGCTTAGTTCCCTGCTCCGCTACCAATGTTTCCTGAGATCACTTCTAATAACTATGTGTTCCTGAAATCATCCCAAAAATGTATTTGGACTCAAATTCATGTCTCAGGCTCAGCTACTGAGGGAACCCAATCTAAGGCAACAGACTTGGCAGTTTCATATCTAAATCAAGTATGACACTCTGAAAACATTGGGGAAGTTTTATACCCACTGAAACGATTAACAATAAAGCACCCAAAATGTAGCAAATATTCTTGAGTGAGGAGCCAAAACCAGACTTGGGATATTGCCTTATGAATTATTGTTACACTTTCTTTTTTTTCGATCTTTGATTTTGAGGTGGTTCTAGAAGTCCACTTATTTTTATTATGATGGAGATTTCCAACATATTCTTCAGAACTTCATGGAAAACAGGGTAAAATGTAGAATTCTTCAAGTCTGGGGATTCATAAAGACATGTTCAAAATATTAACAACAATCATAACTTATGGAATATTTATCATGGAACAGGAAATGCACTATGGGCTTTATACATATTTATCTATCCTATATTCAAAATAACCTTAAACTTTGGGCATTGTTCTTGTTGGTTCTTTTTATATTTCTGTAACAGATTTATTGTTGACATAAAATCTTCATATATTTAAAGTATAATTTGATAAGTCTAGATATACGTGTATACCCATACAACCATTATCACAATCAGGATAGTGACTATACCCCTAACTCCAAGAAGTTTCTCTGTGATGTTTAGTTTTAATGAAATCCAATTTGTCAATATTTTTATTTTATGGATTATGCTTTAGGCATCTTATCTTAAAACTCTGACCAACCAAAGGTTACAAAACTTCAAGAAGTTTTAAAGCTTTCAATTCAACATTGAGGTCTACGATTCATTTTGCGTTAATTGTCTTATGTGGTAAAAGATATGGATCAAAGATTATTTTTTGGTTTACCTATCCAATTTATCCAGCATCATTGTTTAAAAGGCCTTTCTTTTTCCACAGATTTGCCTCTGAACCTAAAATCAGTTGTTGATATACGTGTGGGTCTTTTATAGAATTTCTGTTCTAATCTATTGATCTCTTTATCTTAACACAACATGACACTCATTGTTTTGATTACTATAGCTTTATAAGTATTGAAATCCTGTAGTGTTAGTGCTCCAATTTTTCTCTGCCTTTTCAAAATTATTTTGGCTATTTATTTCCATATAAATGTTGAGTCTTTTAATCCATGAGCATGGGATGTCTTTCTGTTTATTTAGGTTTTCTTTAATTTCTCTTAGGAATATATTGTAGTTAAAACTATAGTTTTTAGTGATTAGTACTTCTACATCTTGTTTTCACTCTTATCTTTAAATGTTTTACATTTTAATACTATTTTAAACCACATTATTATATTTTCTGAATATTCATTGCTAGCATATAGAAGTACAATTACTTTTGTGTATTGATCCTGTATACTGCAGTCTTATTAAACTCATTTATTAGTTCTAGAAGCTTTTTTGTAGACCTCTTTGTATTGTTGAATATATATTACCGAGTTGTTTGGAATGCCATTTTTCTTTTTCCTGTCCAATTGAAATAATTTCCATTTTTTTCTTACTCTCCAGTGCAAGGTTGAATAGAAGTGGTGAAAGTGGACATCGTTGTCTTACTCCTGATCATCATTAACTATGATGTTAACTATAGGTTTATCGTAGATGTCCTTTATTAGGTTAAATAACTTCCCTTGTGTTTCTAGTTTGCTGAGGATTCATATTAGAAATAGATGTTAGATTCAGAGTATCCTTTTTCTGAATCTATAGAAAAGATAATGAGATTCTTCTTTTGCAGTCTGTTAATATGATGAATTATGTTCATTCATTTTTTAAATTTTAAATAAGCCATGCATTCGTGAGAGAAACCTTAATTGGTCAAGATGTATTACCTTTTTTATTTACCAAATTATTTGATTTGCTAAAACCCTGTTTAGAATGTTTTCACATGTGTTTCTGAGGAATATTGATTTTTTTGGTAATATCTTTGACTCTTGTATCAGTAATGGTGCTTCATAGAATGAGTTGGGAAGTATTCCCTGCTCATTAACTTTCTGGATGTATGTTTTTCTTCAAATGTTTGATATACTTCACCATTTTGTGGGGGCGAGTTTTTAACTACAGATTCAATTTCTTAAAAATACATAGGTTTATTCAACTTATCTATTTCTTCTTATATGAGTTTAGTAGTTTATTTCTTTCAAATTATTTGTACATTTAATTTATGTTGTTGAATTTATTGGCATAGAGTTGTTTGTAGTATTTCCTTTTAAAATCTGTAAATCTGTAGAGAAGTACCTCTTTCATTACTGATACTCATAATTTATATCTTCTCACTTGCCTTTTTGTTTTGGTTTTTTTTTTTTGGTCTGTGTGCCTAGATATTTATCAACTTTATTAATCTTCTCAGAAAATCAACCTTTAGTGTTACTGATATTTCTTTATTCCTATTCTGTGTATTATGTCTTTAATTTCCAGAATAACTTAAATTATTTCCTTTCCTATGCTTACTTTAATCTATTCTTTGTTCTCTAGTTTCCTAGGTGGAAGTTAAAGTAATTATTTTGTAAAATAGGATTTGAGTATTATAAAATTACCACTAAGTACTGCTTTTAGGCATTTCACAAATTTTGAAACATTTTGTTTTCATTTTCATTTAATCTAAAATATTTTCTAATTTCTGTTGTTATTTCTTCTTCAATCCATGAATATTAAGAGTATGTTATTTAGTTATTGAGTATTTGTGAGATTTTTCAGAGATATTTTTATGTTAATTATTTTAATTTTTCTTCCAAGTTGACAGATAATATATTTTGTATAATATGAACACATTTTAATTTATTGAAACTTATTTCATGGCTCAGATGTTATCCTAGTTAATATTTTGAGTTCACTTGACAAGAATAAGTATTCTGTTGTTAGGTGAGATGTTCTATAAATGTCTGTTAGGTCAAGTTGGGTGATTGTGTTGTTCAGATCTCCTATATTCTTACTAACTTACTGTCTACAATGCTCTATCATTTTTTGAGAGAGAGATTCACACTTGGAGTATAATTGTGGATTTGCTCATATTTTTTTACTGTAGTTCTATTAGTTTTCACTCACATATTTTCAAACTCTGTTATTAGATGCATAGACAATTAGGATTTTTATGCCCTCTTGGTATATTGGCCCCTTAATCATTATGAAATAAAGTTCTGTATACCTGCAATATTATTTACTTTAAAATCTTCTTTGTATAATAATAATATAACCTCTTCAACTTTCTTTTGCTTAGGATAAACATCTTTTTACTTTTAACTTATTTGTTATTTTATATTAAATTATATAATTAAGCCTTAATTATTTTAAAATATAGCATGCTAAGTTTTTAATAGGAGAGTTTGAATTGTTTGTATTTAATGTGATTACTGTTATGTCCAGCGTGATTTACATCTCGGGCATTATAGTCTTAATTTCCAGATGTTTAATTTTGTATTTTAAAAACTTTTCATTTTTCTACTTTTTTTGGTGTTGTTAATGTATGAGAACTACCTCAATAAGGTTTGCTAATATTAACATCTTGGACAGTTCTGGATCATTTTCAACTAATTGATTTTTCTTCTCATTGTTGATCTTATTTTTCTGTTGCTTTCCATGTCTGCTAATTTTTAATGGGATGAACAACATTGGTAGCAAATTTTACCTTTTTTAGTGCTAAATGTTTTCATATTACTCTAAATATCCTTCACCTTCATTCTAAAAGAGAGTTAAGTTACTAAGTAGCGTAATCTTTTAAATTCTTACTTTTATAATTTGTGAGGTAAATCCATAGTGAGTTTCGTCTACAGTTAATTATTCCCCACTATTGAGGCTCACTACTGAGTACCTGTTTTCTGGGTACTATATTTAGTGTTCCATACATTTTGAGATTTTCCAGTCTGGCTAGTTGGTATAGCCGCTATTTCCAGCCCTGTGTGTGTACCAGACAATGCTCTTTCCAATCCTTCCAGATAATTCTTTTCTTGGCCTCTGGTAATTTTTTTATATACATGTGTGATCGGTGTGCTCTGCTGAATACTCAAGAGAAATCTGCATATCTCTAGAGTTTTCTCTCTCTTCATCTCTCACTTTTCCAGTACTTTGTCAAGAGCACTAAAACCTATTTGTTCTCTCCACTGTTCCCTTCCTCAATTCATGGAATCTTCCTGGGATTTCTCTTCTCCATGCCAATGCATGGAAATTCCCTCAAGGCCATAAACTGAGGCCATTATAGGCCTCATCTTCTTGGTTTCATGTCTCTCATAGAATGCATTCTTGAGCATCTAATATCTAGTGTCTTGAAACCATCATTTATATATTTTGTGTAGTTGTGTTATTATTTCAGATGGGAAGATATATCTGGTTCCTATTTTTCTATCATTTGTTAGACCCAGAAATCCCCTGTAATTCCCTACTGCAATTTAATAAGTGCATAAACTAAAATACAAGGGGTATCTTGCTTGAGGTCACAGCATCGACCAATAGTATGTCTCTTGGCATAGACTTAAGAGGTAAAGCCAGAATTCAAACATAGATTTTTCAGATTCCAGAGCATTCATTCTTGACCAGGACTCTCTACAATGTCTGTAAATCATATTGCAGACCTTGCCTCCTAGTTAGTATTCAACAATATTACTTATTTGAATATTATTGATAATAATAACACCATTAAATTGAAGCAAAAAAAAAAAGATTTTTAAAGATCAGATTCTTATACACAGGCAAGGAACTGTAGATCACTAAAACTAATTATGTAAAGAGCAAAGTAATTTCAAAACAGACATTTAAAAGCTGTTTTTAAATAGTCAAGTTAGAGCCAGAAGAAAATAGATCTAAATCTTAATGCAGTAAATTCAGATTAGGCCTTAAGAAGGAGTTCTAATTCTGGAACATTTTAGAAGCTTTTACTTGTGTTACCAAAGTTGCAAGTCAGGGACATAGATGTGTCCCTGAAGGTGTTTTCCGTGAGGACTCTCCCAATATCCACTGATGTGAAACTTATCATGGCTGATTCATGAAAAACTAACATAATTAGCTCACTTTCTGGAAATCATATGAATGAAAATCCCAGACATTCATGTAAAACTATATCAGAGTTGGGGGGAGGGAGAATGTAGATGGCCCACTAGCTTATTGTCATATTTGTTTTATTTTTAAAGATGGGGCATTTATCACTTTGTTTCTAATGAATGTATTAAAGTATGTGGTAGACTAATCTACATACACACACATCCACAAAAGGCTGAGAAACCTAGAAGTGATATCTTTCCATTTCTCTTCCAGTCCTTTAATTCTAATTAATTCTAACCATTTCTCATAGATTGCAGTAGCTGGCAGGTAATACTCCTCATTTGGCATCTGAGAAAGTGATGTTTATTGCAAACCTTGAAGCGAGAAAAATGACTAAAATAGTTCTTTTTCTTTCTAATCTGCTTCCATACAGCTGAAGATTAAAATTAATTTGTGTAAAACACCTGGCATAGTGCCTGGTACAGAGTAGGGGCCTAATAACTGGAAGTGTACATTTCTATGAATGAAACTTTTAGGGACTAAAAATATTACTGAGGGGGAGAATACAGTAGAATTAGAGAGAAAAAAAATAAGGAATAGCAGAGGACAAGATAGTGTGGCACTCAGAATAATTTTGCGTTCACTCAGAAATAGGAAAATGGGTAGAATGTATAGATAAGACACTGAAGATCATAAACAATCATTTTTCTATTTGATCAAAGTCAAGTTAACAACTTATTCCAAGGTCCTAAAGGTAACAAGATGATCAATAAGCAGGGTTAACCACCACCTCAATTGACTCTTGGGACAATCTTTATTTTCAAGAGGATTTTGAGGCTACTGAATTAAGATGGGAAATGCAAAACTGAAGGTTTCAATAGGATTGGGAAGAGGGAAGAGAGGGGAATTATGTTTTAATGTAGATATTTCAGGATGAATGAGAAGTTAGGCTTGGGGGACAAATGCCTCACTTGTTATAATCTCCCTGTCCTTGAGGATTTCATGCTGATTCTCATGGCTTTATTCTAACTTGCTTAACTAATGTTTCAAAAAAATTATTTAAATTGCTGTTTAACATATTTGAAACAGGAATTAGGTATATAAAATACTATATAATACTTAGTGGACTATTCACATACTTTATTAGACAATTTTATACAGTAAATATAAACTTTCTATTTTTCCTTTAAAAATGACTTTTTGGCCAGGCGCGGTAACTCAAGCTTCTAATCCCAGCACTTTGGGAGGCCAAGGTGAGAGGACTGCCTGAGCCCGTGGGTTCGCTACCAGTTTGGGCAACACGGTGAGACCTCGTCTCTACAATGAATCAAAAAATTAGCTGGGCACGGTAGTGCGCGCCTGCAGTTCCGGCTACTGGGAAGGCTCAGGCGGAAGGATCGCTGGAGCCCAGCAGGTCGACGCTGGGTTGGCGGTGAGTGGACCACTGCACTCCAGCCTGGGCGATGGAGTGAGACCACAAATCCAACTCCAAAAATAATTTTTTAAAAAAGATTTCCCAATACCTCATATTATCTCGTATCTCATTCAGCGCCACCATGAAGTTTTGGGGTGGAGATTTGCTCTTTTCTTTTGCAACGGATTCATTTTGCTTCCAAGTCCACTGCACTGAATCCCTGACATCCATAGTACTCTCATGGTTTCTCCTCACGTTTTCAGACAATAGAAATATGATCATTGCAGGCAATGGGTTGTTATCTGCAACTCCCAGAAGACACAGTTCCTTTGACATTCTAAATATTTCATCACAGGACACACAGCACTGCACATTTAGGAAAGAATCGAATGTCCCATGCAAGTTATTTCTGTAGCTGTAAAAATTATTCTGGAGAAATTGCATTTTCCCTCCTCCTTCTTATCATTTAATAGCATGCTTTGAAGTGTGCACACCCTCTGGGGAGATATGCTCTCTGTCCAATGGGGTTGCTGCTAAGAAAAGCCTCTCACTGACCCTTTTCTTCAGACCCACATTGACCCCCTTTTTTAGACCCAGTTTTTAATCACATATGTATTTAACTTTGAATTAAAAAATAAATAGTATGCAAGGCTGAGTGACTTAGCAAACGAATGATGTGTAGAAATTACATGGCCATGTGCTCTCTTGAATTGTCTCACAGAATCGGTTTAACAAGATGGAGACAACAGTTAACTTTTTCCAATTATCACTTCTCTAATTCAACATTCAGTTGCTGAGTGTCAAAGAGAGTTCCACAAATCATTCAGGGGTCAACAACTAAACATTTTGACCAGAGTCTTAATGATCTCACTTTCTCTTTTAAAAATAAATTTCAATATTTTATTGGCATGCCTCTTTCCATCTCAAAACATTAGACCAATGGGCACTGCCTCTTTTTTGCTCCAAAAAATGCAAGAAAAACAATATGTTTTAGAAATCATAGGACTTCAAAGAACTTCTTTATTTTTGTCTGGATGGGAAGACCCACAACAGTCTGAGATGATGTCATTTGGGGTCAAGGGAACTAGAGCTGAATCTTGACTCTTCCCTTCTTAGCTGAGGGGCATTTGGTAAATTGCATAGTCTCTGGTTCATTTTAAGTACAATGGGAGTAATAGTAGCCTTTTTTTTTTTTTTAGAGCTGTAATGAGGATGAAATAAATTAACACGTGTAAAATGCCTGACAATAAATATTATTTCCTTCAATTTTTGTAGCAAACACAATATGATGAGTTCAAATCTTGTCAACTGACAAAGTTAATAAAGTTAAGAGGAAACAGGGTGATATCAATATTTACCTTCCCATATTGATAGGTTGCAGTGACATATGGGTTCATTTATTATAAGGAATCTTATTCCCTTTAAGCAGATTTTCTCCAAGGAACTTTCATAATTCATCTTAGCATTTTATAACCTATTGCAGTCTGGAAGGCAACTAACTGCCATGGGTTATATAGAAAAACTAAAGGAATACTTGAGTGTTAGCTGATTCCTTTACTCTGTTAGCCTACCCTACTGACATTCTCAGATTCAGCTCTACCTTTAGTTTCTGGATGTCCTACCATACTGTATCCTCTAAATCTGTGCTGGCTAATCTTTTAAATTCTAAGTGCCCATTGGTAAAAACTAATTGGTAAATACTGATTTTTTTTTTTAATTTTAAGAATGTGGGGTACAATTCTAGGTTAGGTACATAAGTGGTCACTATGAGGATGAAGTTTTGGGCCTCCCACGGGTCCTCACTTCGCCTGGTTTGGGATCAGGTACCTTTATTAGTGTTACATGCCCCCTTCCCTCCCCTGGTAGTGACCTGCTACTGCCAATCCCTTTCATGTAGGGTAATTACTAACTTTAAAATATATTTATTTATAAATGATATGCATATACTTCTTTACTAATGTAGTCCACACATTTTAAAATGCAGTTCAAAAAATAAACACAGATAAAAGTTCTAATATTTTCTTGACATATGATAGATCATCTTGCATGTTTGTTGGTGTGCATTTCACTTGAGACAGGATGCTTTTCTTGGTGAAACTTGAGTGATGGGGAACAAATTAGCAGAACAGTTGATGCTAGAAACTAGCATTGCTTTGTTATAAATTGTTATAACTTTGTTTTAAGGCTATAAGTTGGCCATATTTGTGGTGTAGCAGATTCTTCTACTCTGATTTTATCAGCTGCTAAGTCAGGCTTCTATACTTTGCCAAGAAGAACTGGATGAAACTGGGTTCTTGGCTGAGTGCCAACCAACACTTTTACTAGCTTTATGCTTTTGTAACCAAACATTACATGGTGTTCTTTGAGATTTACAAAATTGGCTTGAATACCTACACAGAGTCCTGCAGAAATTTTCTTGCCCTCTCTAAGATTTCCACAAGTTCCATGAAGGGTTTACATCCCCATGGTTACCTCTCCCTTCATTTCCTTTTTCTTGTGAAATTCTCTGTCTTTATTTCTTTCTCCCCTGCAGGTGTTTTCTCCTCTGACCTTGTACCCACCCAGGAGAGGAGCATGGAACACCAGTAAAGGAGATGATTATAACAGCTGGAAGAGGTATGTTACATAACAGCAGATGACTATCTGCAGAAGAGCAGATAGTCACAGATAAATATTACGTATCTTCTCATTTTTATTCTTAAAGACTCCCACAGTCTCTATTTGTCTCTCTGATGAATTTCCTCTTACAGTTCCTTGGCTTTCCACTATAGTGATATGTCAGTCTCTCTCAAGATTATCTATCCATTGCTCACTATCTTGGTCATACTTTCTTGAAAGAGATAAATTCTAGGACAATGGGCCCAACACTAGAGCTGTGCAACAGTACTGAAATTAACAACTGATTCCTGTGTCTTTACATGGATGTGTCACAAGCAATTGTGAAGTGTCCTGAAATAATTTATTCTTAACAGGCTGTGAATAATATTTATTATTACCAAATGGAATTGGATTTACGGCTACTCTCATAAAAATGTCATTTCTACTTCTTTGAGTTGTAATTTAAGTTATAGAGTAGGAGAGAAAAAGGTAGAGTGGCAACAAGTGTACTGATAATTGTGCATTAAATTGGTACATCCTTGAGAGTTTACCCTATATTGAATATCAACTACCATTAAAACTTCAGCTGGGCAATATTATGTCTCACTTATTCATACCAATGGATGTTCAATGTGGGGTCCATAAACAAGGAGCAACTAAAATGATTCCGTGGGGCAAAAATAATTTACATTGTTACTTAGTTTGTATCTCATGCTTTAGAATTTACCTATTATGTATGTGTAATGTATATATGCAGAAGTTTTTAAACATAGTAATAAGTTTTCCCACATTTCTCTCATCAGAAGGTAAGCCTCCCCCCCCCCCTTACATTTGATTGCACTTGTATCAACAGAACATGGCAGAAGACAGGCTATGTGACCTCCAAGACTGTGTCATGAAAGATCGTGCAGGCTTCATTCTGCTTACTGAAACACTTTTCCTTGCAACCCTGAGGCAACCCAATACCCTGATACCACCATGCAGTGAGGGAGCACAGCCTACAAAGAAAGTCCTCACATAGGCACTCTAGTCCACCGGAAATCCCAGGTGAATCCTAGGCACCAGATGTGAGTAGAGAAGCCTCCAGATGGTTCCAGACCTCAACATTTTGAGTCACTCCCAGTTATTGGAGACTTCATATTGACACTTTAGGTATTGTGGAGCCAAGACAAAACATCTCCTGTCCAAATTCCTGACCCACAGAGTACATGATAAAAAAAAAAAAAGTCTGTTGTTTTATACTATTAAGTTTTGCGGTGATTTAATTTTTAATGCAAGGATAAACAATCTGAAATATAAACCAAATAATATATTAACATATTAATACATGTAAATAATTTATAGATAGATCTATATTGTGATGGTATATAAAATAGTTTTTACTGATGAGATTCAGGGTCAAGAAGTCTGGAATCCACTTAGAGAGTGAGCACAGGACATATAGAAGATAAAGGTAAAGACAGGAAGGTTGTATAACTAGATAAGCTGATATGATCCAAGTATAGAGCTAAACAGCAGAGAAAAAATAGTGCATTGGTCAAGCCAGTGGTCATAAATCATAGCTGGTGAATGCAAGAATCGATGACTATCTAGAGATCAGGTAAAACAAATGCAGTTAGGTGGAGAATTAGGTGAAAGATCTTAGACTCTGAGGTGACCTAGAGGCAAGGGCAAAAATTCCAGGGCTGTCAGGAGCTTTTATGTTCTTTCTATTAGTGTAGAATAGATGTCAAGCCCACGAAACCGTGGAAACAGGTAAGTGAAGGCACCGAACTGGAAAGGAAGGCTGTGGAGGCATCACTGAGGATCCTGTACATTTCCATCAAAGTACTGAAATGTAATTCACACACATAAAACTTTACCTATTAAAAGTATACTAATCAGTGGATTTTTTTAGTATATTCACAAAGTTGTACAATGATAAACACTATTTAATCCCAGAATATTTTCACCACCTCACAAAGAAACTCTTGTACTCATTAGCAGTCACACTGCATTCCCCTCTCTTCCAAACTCTGGCAAGAACTGATCTTTCTTTCTCTAACAAGTTGCCTATTCTGAACAGTTCATATAAAGGAATCATACGACATGTAGCTTTTTGAGTCTGGTTTCCTCTTCTCAGCATAAAGTTTCCAAGGTTTATCCTTGCTATAGCAGGTGTCAGTACTTCACTAAATTTTATAGCTAAATAATATTCCATTGCATGTCTATACCACATTTTGTTTATCTGCTCATCAGTTGATGGACATTTGAGTTATTTCCACTTCTTGGCTATTAAGGATGATACGGTTATGAATATTCGTGTGCAGATTTTTGCATAAACATGTTTTCAATTATCTGAGGGCATACAATTAGAATTAGAATTACTGGATTGGTATGGTAACTCTATTCTTAAGTTTTTGAGAACCTCTTTGCTTTCCAAAGAGGTTGAAAATTTTATGTTCTCACCAACAATAAATGAAAGTTCCAATTTCTACACATCTTCGTCAACATTTGACACATTATTATCTGTCTTTTTATTATAGTCATCCTAGAGGTTGTGAAGTGGGATATCATTGAAATTTTGATCTCCATCTCTCTGATTGGCTAATAATATTGAGCATCTTTATATGTGCTTATTGGACATGATCAAATTTAATTTAATTTATCTTTTTTTTGAGTTGGGGTTTTGCTCTGTAACCCAGGCTGTAGGGCAGTGGCATGATCTTGGCTCACTGAAGCCTCGACCTCCTGGGCTCAGGTGATCCTTCTGCATCCCAAATAAGTGGGACTACAGGTGCATACCACCATGACTGGCTAATTTTTTTTGTTTGTTTGTAGAGACAAGGCATTGCTATTTTGCCTAGGATGAACTTGAACTCCTTGGTTCAAACATTCCTCTTGCCTCAGTTTTCCAAAGTGCTGGGATTACAAATGTGAGACACCACACCTGGTCCTAATTTATTTTTTTTAAATGCGAGTCTTGTGCAGTAGATTGTACATCCATGAAGGTAAAAACCATATCTGTTTCATTCACCTTCCTTCCCTAGTGCCTAGTGCACAGAAAAAGAGCCATAGCTACTCACGGAGCATTGATTAGACAAATTGACATCCTCTCTGTTACTGGTGAAAGAACTCAAAGTTGCTCTACATTGATGTAAGAAAGGAACAAAAGTTTTCATCAGTTTATCTAGATTCACTTTGTCTGGAAATTCTAGCTTAGGTTTCTTTCCAGTACAATGGATACAATCACCCCACAAAGTTTTGTCTGTTCTTAGGTTGGTCAGTATTTTCTGACATATTTCAACAAGGGGAGAGAAACTCATCTCATACATGGTCAAATCTTACAGGGCTGTTTCCTGTGGTAAATGATTCCCTTAGACAACATCATCTTTGCATGTTTTCTTCAGGATCTGCCATACTTAGTCCTAGAGTCCAGTGGGGGTTATGGTCAAGGACTCATCTATTTGATGCAATTATCTTCCATCCAGTTGAAGCTGGAGAACATCCCATAGAAGATGCTTAATTTCATGAGAAGACAGCTGATTAAATTTGTGGTTGGCCTGTCTCTATTATGAATCTCATGCTCTTACTGCATAGCATGCATAAGTCACACAATTTTGTATTTTCAGCATGCCTCTGTATAACTTAGGACTATTAAGGATGATTCCGTAAAAATAAATGATCCATTTTTACTACATGATTACTTTCATTTCATTATGGTTCTTATAATAGATTTTTTTTTACTTTTAAATTTTTTTATTTTAAAATTGTGGGGTACAATTCAGGGTTAGGTATACAAATATTCATTGTGCAGGTACCCTTGTTGATGAGGTGTGCCCCTCCTTCCCCAGGCAGATTTCGACTACTGTCAATCCCACCTCCCCGCCTCTCCAGATATTATTATACACTCTTAAAGATAGCATATTAGAAATAAGCTGTTCTTCATGCCCAGAGGCATCAAGAGTTACCTGTTTGGCTTGCACAAAAACAAGAATGGATGGAACATGGTTGTTCACTCTTTCACTTTTAAAACTTACTGCAGTTGATGAAAGCTTTTTACTGCCAGTTCTTTTGTAGACTCTCAATGTGATCAGAAAGATTACCTTGCTTTGTAATGAAATTTGGGCCTTGTTTTTTGAGAAGTATACCCAGCAAGATATTAAGGTCAGAAAACTGCAGTTGTTAAGTTTTTGAAGAATCTAATGGGTGAGTTTGTTTTTCCATTGAGAAGTTGTAATATAACGCCACTCTACTAGGTCAGGAGCACTGTGGTTTACCTTTTAACTTGAATTTTGGGGAAGTTCTGGTTTCCCACAACTTTCATATTTTCTATGTTGCTGTTTTGTAGGAAGTACAGTTATTCTACTACCACTCAAGATATTAGGATCTATAGATGATGAACATGAACACTGACTCCTCCAAAAAGTTATTTTTTAAAGGATGTCAGCATATCTAATATGAGGTTGAATTGGCTACTTCTTATATTGCTTTTTCCAATAAACATAAGGAACAGTGGGTACCCATGTATTTTCTAGTACAGTACTGCCTAGTATCCTGCAGGTGTTTTTTAGGCCATCTTTCAGCAGTAAATCATCCTAAGACATATAATAATCACTTAGATTAAAGAATGTGCTGAAATAGCCAATGAAGAGTCCTCACTTTTCAGTGGTGCCCAGGAGGAAATATACTTCCACAAACTTCTGACAAGGCCATATCTGAATGGGCTTACCTATTGAGGAAATTAAGTTGCATATCGTGAATGCATGTTAAGAAAAAAAATCAAAGGTGTTCCAGGGGTCCCCCATTGGAAAATCTGGTGTTCACATTTTTCTGTAGTGGAACCTAGCACTGAATTGGATTCATCTATTTAGGGTTAATTGATTCATTAGCCAAGGGCTTATCAATGATTTAAAAAAATAGTTTTCTCTCATGCCTACAAGATAGGAAATTGTATTTTACTATGAAGCTTTCCTTTTTCATATTCAGTAAAGTTAACTGGCATCAGAAAATCCTGATACTTCTTTGTTTCTTTGAAATATCATCTTAAAACTCCATCAATCAACATGTAAACAAAAATATGAAAGTCACATTCAATGTCTTACAATAGCTTAATTGCAATTGTTTTTTTCTAGTGTCTCTTGAAATTTTTCAATGGTCTCCTACAACCACCCCTCAAGAAGTGCTTAAATCAGCAGTATGCTTGAACTAGCTAACACTACCTTGGGAGAGCCAATTGGGTGCATCTCTTCATGAATGAGCGCTTAGTTACTTTATGTTGGTAACTCAGCAACGGATAGTGTATTTCCACCACAGAAATTGACAAATGCTACAAATCATGGTACTGTTTTCCTCCAGAGTGCTGGTTGTTAAATGTTTAGCAATGCATCATTGATTATACTACTCCTTTCTAAGGAAAAGATTTGAAGTGAATACATATGCATAACAATGTGATTTGTATCATATGACCTTGCTAATCTGCAGCTTAATTTTGATTCCCCTAGACACTAAGGTAAGTATTCAAGTACAAGTAACTTTTGAAGATTTAGTGAACGGTGGTTGGGAACTGGGGAACTGATACAGAGAACAGAAAACAACTAATATAGGGTGCATTTTCAAGTCAGCTACCAAGACAGGCAACTCCTAAAACTAATAGTTGAAGTCAGCAAGATCACAGGAGACAAGATAAACATATAAAAGTCTATTGTATTGCATACTAGCAATAAACATATGGACACTGAAATTAAAAACTTCACTAACAATTTCTCAAAAAGTAAAATTCTTACATTTAACAAAACATGTATAGGACTTGCAAGCTGAAACTTGGCAATGCTGATGAAATGACTTCGCAGAAACTTGGATGGATTTAGAGTCGATCATACTCAGTGATCTATCACAGAAGCAAAGAACAGAGTACCATATGTTCTAACTAATAAGTGGACCTTGAACAATTATCATAATACTATAAGAAGGGGATTGGCAGTACTGGGAAATTGCCAGGGGCAGGGGGGTGGGATTGGCAGTTGAGGGAAACTGTCAGGGGAAGGAGGGGCACACCTCATCAACAAGGGTACCTGCATAATGAACATTCATATACCTAACCCTGAATTGTACCCCACATCTTTAAAATAAAATAAATTAAAAAATGAAATAAATCAAAGATAATCTAAATGAGTGAAAATGCGTACCATGCTTATAGATTGGATGATTCAACACAGAAAAGATGTCAGTTCTCTCCAAATTTATATATAGGTTTAATACAACTTCTATCAAAATTCCAGCAATTTCTTTAGTAGACATAGACAAGACTATTCTAAAATTTATATGGAAAGGCAAAGAAGCTGAGAAGAAACAGGCTACTTGATTTCAGGAATTTCTGCAGAGCTACAGTAATCAAGCTTGTATAACACTGACAGAGGAATATACACACAAGCTCAAAGGAACAGAATAGAGAATCCATAAATAGATCCACAAAAGTATGTTTAAATTATTTTTTGACAAATTTTCAATAGCAATTCGATGGAGAAAAAAATTAACTTTTCAACAGATGACAAGTGGTGGTGAAGAAAATGGAAAACCATAAGCAGAGACAGAGAGAAAGTGAAAGAAAGAAAAGAAAAAGGAACCTTGCCTTGACTTAAACATGACACTTTATCCTGAAATTACTCAAAATTGATCACTGGTTTAAATATAATACATAAATCTATACAATTTTGAAAGAATCATAAGATAAAATCTTTGGCATCTAAGACTAGAAAGAACATTTATAGACTTGACACAAAAAATGTGATTTAAAAACCGTAAATTAAACTTCAAATTTAGAAACTTTTTCTTGAGAGAGTTCCAGGAAGATGGCAGTGGGGCCAGTCAGACTGTGTGAGTGTCTGTGTGAGTGAGTGAGTGTATGGACAAATTTGCATACATGCCTATGTGTAAGTGGGTGTGTGCGTGGCTGACTGAGTAGGTACTTGAGAGTAAGTGGCCAGGGGTCTCCTGGTGAAATGACTGGTGCCACAGCCACTCAGCTTGGACCTTAGAGCTTCCCAGGGTGCAGAAACAGGGTGCCATTTTCTAAAATCAACAAAGCCCCTCCCAGGAAGAAGCTACCAGAGCAACTGTCATTGCCAGACTCTGCCTCATGACTGAATCACCAGGCTGGACACTGGTAGTGAGGGGCTTTGAGAGGATCAGAGAGGGTGCCAGAGGCAGAGTCCTGAAGAAGTGATGGGGAGTGGCCACCCCAAACCTGAACTCACTGCCACCACCTCCAGCACCAGGCTAGGCTGCAAGGCCCTATTACTGGGACCTGAGATCTGGAGACTGTAGTACTTGCTGGTGAGAGAGCAATCCTTCCCAACTCCATGTGAGGAAAGAACAGCAATCTGTAGAGGAACTGAGCAGCCACTCTAAAGGCTGGGCAGAGAAGTGCTCCATGGTGGCCTTCATAGAACACCAGACCTGCATCTTAAGACCAGGGGGCAATCCCTGCATTGCTTTGGGGCTGCTCTCCATGAACCCAGAGAGGATCACTCCCAGTGCACAAGCTCCAGTGGATAATGGTGAATGCAGAACCCCAGATGATCCACTCCTCCTCCCTGAGCCAGCTGATGGGTGATAGATGCATATGGTGAATCTAACCAAGAAGGAGGCTGGTAGGTGCCTAGCTGACTTCCCTCCTGTCCCCACTTCTAGCAATGAGTGAAAGAGATCAGGAGAGCAGGGTGGAGGCTGGAGACTCAATTCCCCCACTGCGAACTGGATGCTGTGGGAGCTGTGACCACACAGGGAGAGGAAAGGGGAGAAAGAGCCTGGGAGATGCTGAGTCAAGTTATTACACCCAACCCTCTCCCCTGGGTGCAAACCAGCTACCAATTACAGGGAGCAGCGGGTGAAGATTCTAACATCTCAAGTTTCAACAGCAAAGAGGGAACCTGCAGTAACAGACCTGCAGTCGCAGAACCCGCCACAAGAGGGAGCAGCTCCCCTACTCCAAGAGATATACTAAAGTTGAGGACTCTCCACCAGCAGGTTTTGGGGGTTTGGGTTTTTTTTGTTTCTCTCTCTCTCTCTCACTCACTCTTTCTCGATGTGCTTGTTTGTCTCCTTTGTTGCCTGTTATTTTTTTCTTTTCTTCCATCCTTTTTTTCACTTTGTTCTTTCTTTTTTATTATTTTTCTCATTTTTTTCTTTTCCTTTTTTCTCTCCTTCTTCCCTCTCTTTTCTCTCTTATACTCTATCTTGGACTCAGGGAATATACTTTGATACCCATTATAAGGTCATATTATGTGGAGTTGATGGGCAAGTCCCAGCTGGTCAGTTTACCAGATAGAAAGACTTGCGATCCATCAGTAGGTTCAAAATCTTTGCAGTCTCTTCCCCAACCCTTAGTAAGTGCTCTAAACTGTAAAGAGATAGCACATCACACCACCCTCTATTCCATAATTGAACAAATCCAGAGGCCCAACTCAGGGAATGACAGAGATAAAGCAAATATTAGAAGTGATTGCTTCTCCATTTCCCACTGAGCAATGGAATTAAAGAGAAAGATAAGAGAACTGCTACAAACGAAGAAAAACCAACAAAAAAATCACTGATAACCTTCAGACCCCCAACAAAGAGTGTCTGAAAGAACAACAAACAATGGCTATCTCTGAGAATGACTGTACCCAGAAGGTACTTACAGAGATCAGAGAATCATTGGATAGAATGAATACAAATCAAGAAATTCAAGGGCTAAAATGAAACAAAATTGCAATGGAGTTGGTTAGACTCAAGAAAGCATATTTAAAAATAACAGAGTCTGGGCTCAGTGGCTCAGCCTTTAATCCCAGAATGTTGGGAGGCCGAGACAAATGGAATGCCTAAGCCTGCAGGCTCAAGACCAGCCTTGGCAACTTGGCAAGACCTCGTCTCTACAATAAAAAAAAAATAGCCAGGTGTGGTAGTGTGTGCCTATAGTTCCAGCTACTTGGAAGGCTGAGACAGAAGCATTGCCAGAGCCCAGCAGGTTGATGCTGGGGTGGCCATGAAAGTGTCACTGTGCTCCAGCCTGGGCAACAAAGTGAGACTCCAACTTAAAAAATAAATAAAATAAAAAATAAATAAAAATAACAGAAATAAAGAACTCAATCCAAGAAATAAGTAACAAACTGACAAGCATAGGAAGCAGAATTGACCAAGCAGAAGAAAGAATCTCAGAGCTGGAAGACCAAAATATGGAATTAACCCAATCTGTTACAAACATAGGAAAAAAACTTAAGAAGAAACTCTCCAAGAGATGTACAATTTTATCAAGAAACCAAACCTACACCTTATCAGTATACGTGAGGTAGAAAGAGAAAGAGAAAATACCTTGGAACAAACATTCCATGAGGTCATTCAAGAAAACTTTCCTTATCTGGCCAGAGAGAAGATTATAAAAGCACAAGAATTTAGAGAACCCTTTCAGGACATCATATGAAAAGACCAACCCCTAGACACAAAGTATTTTGCCTACACAAAGTAGGTATAAAAGAAAAAAATCATAAAGGCAGTAAGGGAAAAATGTTAGAATACCTACTACCTGGAGTCAGAATCAGTCTAGACTTATCTGCAGAAACACTACAGGCCAGAAGGAATTGAACCTCAATCTTTTATGTTCTCAAAGATAAACAATTTCAGCCAAGAATTTCCTACCCAGACAAGCTAAACTTCATCAGCAATGGAGAATTGAAATTCTTCCCAGACTTCCATTCTTCAGAGAATATGCTGCTTTCAGACCAGCTCTAAAGGAGATGCTTAGAAAGGTGCCCTGTATAGAAGAAAAAAGAAACAAAAGAATGACCATATACATCATAAATAACATAGAAGCAACAGAGCACACAGCATACCCTTAAAAATGAAAATGCATCTATATCTAAAATATACACACAAAATCTAAAAGGAAACAAAACAGCCTTGTAGGAGCCTTGTGACAGACACAAACTCTCACGTTTCAATAATCAGCCTGAACGTGAATGAACTAAATGCACCACTGAAAAGACAGAATAGTAAACTGAATAAAAGCATGACCCAATAATATGTTGCCTCCAGGAAGCACATCTCATGGAAAAGGACAGTCATAGACTTAAAGTTAGAGGATGGAGAATGTAATTTCAGGTGAATGGAAAACAAAAATGTCAGGAGTCGCAATTTTAATATCAGACAACACAGTTTTCAGTTATCAAAAATTTAAAAAGATACAGAAAGACACTACATAATGATAAAAGGCTCAATCCATCAGCAATAAATATCCATCTAAAGCATATATGCACCCAACACAGGAGCATCAGGATTTACAAAGCAACTACTAAGTAAACTAAACAACAACATTGACCCTGACACTATCATAACTGGAGACTTAAATACCCCACTAACAACCTAGATAGATAATCAAGGCCAAAAAAAAGTCAATAAGGAGATATGGAACCTCAACTTGATGCTTGACCAAATGAATGTAATAGAGACCTACAGAACACTTCAGCCAACAACCATGGAATACACATTCTATTCATCACCACATGGAACATACTCCAAGATCGACCACATCTTCAGCCATAAATCACACCTAAATAAATTTCACAAGATTGAAATATTTCCATTACCTTTTCAGTCTGCAGTGAAATAAAAAAAAAATATTACCACCAACAAGATCCTCCCCAAATACCCAAAGACATGGACACTAAATAGCATGATGCTGAACAACTCCTGGGTCAACACAGAAATCAAAGCAGAAATTAAAAGATTCTTGGAAGCAAATGAAAACAAAAACACATCCTACCAAAATCTCTGGGATGCTTTAAAGCAGTACTAAGAAGGTAGTTTATAACTCTACACACAAGAAAATAGCAAGAGCACAAGTTAACAGCCTAATAAAGCACCTAAGGGCACTGAAAAGGCAAGACCACCAAAACCCTAACTTCAGCAGAAGAATCCAGATCACCAAAGTAAAAGCCCAAATACAGGACATAGAAGACAAAAATATCATAGAAAAAAATCAACAAAACAAAAAGCTGATTCTTTGAAAGGATAAACAAGATTGAGAGACCTCCTAGCCAGATTGAACAAGAAAAAGAGAGAAAAAGTCCAAATAGACACAATCAGAAGCAAAAGAGATCAAGTCACAACTAATCCTGAAGAAAAGAGTTTACCATGTATACCTGTATGAAAACAAACTTGAAGACCTAAATGAAATGGAAGACTTTCTGACATCACACTACTACTCAAGTTTGAAGCAAAAAGAAACGGATACACTAAATAGACCAATAACAACCCAGGAAATTGACTCTGTCATAAGAAAACTATCTACAAATAAAATTTGTGGACCAGATGAATTTTCAATGGAATTCTACAAAACATAAAGGAGGAGCTGATACTCATCTTCTTGAAAGTAGTCCAGTCAATCGAGAAACACATTACTCTCCCCAAATCATTTTATGAAGCTAATATCACACTGATACCCAAACTGGATAAAGATACAACAAAAATAATAAAAGACCAATATCCTTGATGAATGTAGATTCAAAAATTCTCAAAAAAAATTCTAGCAAATTGGATCAAACAACACATCTCAAAAATCATGCAACATGGCAGGGGCAGGATTGGCAATAGTGGGAAACTGCCAGAGGAGGGAAGGGCACACCTCACCAACAAGGATACCTACATAATGAACATTTGTATACCTAATCCTGAATTATACCCCACATCTTTAAAATAAAAAAAAAATTCTTTAAAAATGAAGCACCATGACCAAGTAGGCTTCATCCCTGGATTACAGGGTTGGTTCAACGTCCTCAAGACCATAAATGTAATGCAGTATACCAACAGATGTAAAAATAAGAACCACATGATGATATCATTAGATGCAGAAAAAGCTTTGACAAAATCCAGCATCCCATCTTAATAAAAACCCTTGAACTACTAGGCATAGAAGGAACATATATCAAAATAGTAGAGTCATCTATGATAAACCCACAGCCAACATATTGCTAAATGGACAGAAATTGGAAGCATTTCCCCTGAAAACCAGAACAAGACAAGGCTGCCCACTCTCACCTCCCCCCGACCCCACCCGCTCAACACAGCGTTGGAAGTCCTAGTCAGAGCAATCAGAAAAGAGAAGGAAATTAAGAGTACTCATAGGAAAGAAGTTAAGTTATCTCTTTGCTGACAATATGATTCTATACCTTGAAAACCCAAGAGAATCTATCAAAAACCTCCTTGCACTGATCTAGGACTTTGGTAAAGTCTCAGGGTACAAAATCAATGTTCAAAAGACAGTCACTTTTTTTTTTTTTTGAGTTGGAGTCTCACTATGTCTCCCAGACTGGAGTGCTGTGGCCGCTCCCGGCCACCGCAGCCTTGACCTGCTGGGCTCCAGTGATTTTTCCACCTCAGCCTTCGAGTAGCCGGAATTACAAGCGCGTGCTACCATGCCTGGATGATTTTTTGATTTATTGTACAGATGAGGTCTCGCTGCCCAGGCGGGTCTCGAACCCGCGGGCTCAGGCAATCCACTCACCTCAGCCTCCCAAAGCCGCGGGATTACAGGCGAGCCACCGAGCCCGGCTGACAGTCACATTTTTATATACCAACAACAAACAGGCAGAGAACCAAATAAAAAACACAATCCCATTGACAATAGCTACTTAAAAATGAAATATCTTGGCACCTTCCTAACCAGAGATGTGAAAGACCTTTACAATAAAAACTACAAAACTCTGCTCAAAGAAATCAACACAAGCAAATGAAAAAAAATACTCTATGCTCATGGATTGGAAGAATCAACATTGTTAAGATGTCCATCCCACCCAAGATAATCTACATATTCAATGCAATACCTATTAAATTACCAACATCGATCTTTTCAAAACTGGAGACAACAGTAAAGAAATTCATATGAAAACATAAATGACCACAAATAGCCAAAATAATTCTCAGCAAAAGTAACAAAGCAGGAGGAATCATACTCCTGGTCCTTAAACTTTATAATAATAGGGTTACAATAATCAAAACAGCCTTGTGTTGGTATAAGAACAGGCATATAGACCAATGGAACAGAATAGAGATTCCGGAAGCAAAACCTCAATTTCTCAACCAACTCTTCTTCAACAAGGCCTCCACTAACAACCACTGGGGAGAGGAGAAACTATTCGACAAATAGTGCTGGGAAAACTGACTGACCTCATACAGAAGATTGAAATAGAACCCTTACCTATCACTATACACAAAAATCAATCCTAAATAGATCAAAGACCTAAATGTAAAACCTAAAACTATAAGAATCTTAGAAAACACAGGAGTCACTCTTACAGAAATTGAAAGAGGCAACTAATTCCTTATCAAAACCCCAAAAGCCTATGGCATAAATGATAAAACAGACAAGTGGGAACTTATAAAACCGAAAAGCTTCTGCAAAGCAAAATAAACCATCAAGAGAGTAGGGAGACAGTCCACAGAAAGGGAAAAAATATTTGCCAACTGTATATCTGACAAAGGTCTAACATCCAGAATCTACAAGGACTTCAAATGTGCTGAAAGGGAAACAAAACAAAACAAAAAAACTTAGCCCTATTAAAAAGTGGCCAAAAGAGTAGACACCTCTCAAAAAAAGACATATGAGCAGCCAACAGGTCCATGAAAGAATGCTCAGCCTCACTAATCATCAAAGAAATGCAAATCAAAACCACACTGAACTACCAGTTAACTCCAGTCAGGATGGCCATCATTAATAACTCAAAAAACAACAGCTGCTGGAGGGGATGCAGGGAAAAGGGTGCAACTTCTGTGGAAAACAGTGTGGCGATTCCTAAAAGATCTAAAAATTGACTTTCCATATGACCCTGCAATCCCCCTTCTGGGAATATACCCGGAGGAACTCAAATCATTCTACAAAAGATACCTGCGCATGCATGTTTATTGCAGCATTATTCACAATAGCAAAAACTTGGAAGCAACTGTGTTGCCCATTGAAAGCGGACTGTATAAAAAATAAGGTACATACATGATGAAATATTAAACAGTCACAAAGAAGGACAAAATTATGGACTTCACAGTAACTTGGATGGATTTAGAGTCTATCATACTCAGTGACCTATCACAGAAACAAAGAACTGAGTACCAAGTGTTCTCACTCATAAGTGGACTCCGAAAATTTATCATAATAATACATGAAGGGGATTGGCAGTAGTGGACCACAGTCAGGGGAGGGAGGTGGAGAAAATAACATCAATAAGGGTATCTGATCTCAAACCAATGGGAGGCCCAAACTTCACCTGTACGATGACCACATATGTACCTAACCCTGAATTGCACTGCACATCTTTAAAATTACAAAAAAACCCAAAATATTTTCTCTGTGAAAACTGTAAGAAAAAGATGAAAAGACAAGACACAGAGTGAGAGAAAATATTTGCAAACTCCATATCCAACAAAGGGCTAGTGTCTAGAATACATGAAAGAATTGTCAAAACTCAATATGAGAAGAACAAGCAATCCAATTATGACATGATCAAAAGACATGAAAAGACATTTCACCAAAGAAGAATATACAGATGGAAAATAAGAACATAAAAGTTGTTTAACATCAATAGCCATTAGGGAAATACAAATTAAAACCCCAATGAAGGCAACCCCTTCAGGTCCCCTCCCACTGTGGGAACTTTTCTGTCTTCTCAATAAATCCTGCTTTCCAAAAAAAAAAGAAAAAAAACCCAAAAAACAAAAAAACACAATGAGATATCAATACATGCCTGTCATAATAACTAAAATTAAAATTATGTATTGGCAACACCAAATGCTGGCAATATTGCAGAGAAGCTGTATCACTAATACATTGCTGAGTGCAAAATGGTGCAACCACTCTAGATGATAGGCTGACAATTTATTTAAAACTAAGCATGCAACTATCATATACAATCTTCAACTGTCATATACAACCCTGCAGTTGTACTCCTGGATGTTTATCCCAGAGAAATGAAGATTCAGGTGTGCACAAACACCTATACACAAAATGTTTATAACAGCTTTATTTATAATAGCACAAATAACTGAAAATAAATCAAGTATTCTTTAACAGGTGAATGGTTAAAAACTGTTGCATTCTCATACCATGGAATAATACTCAGCAATAAAAACAACTATTGATATGAGCAACAACCTAGATGGATCTCCATAGTATTATGCTGAGTAAAAAAAAAAAAAGCCAACCACAAAATGTTATATAGTATGTGATTCTGTTATAGAACATTCTTGAAATGACAAAATTAATGAAATGAAGAATAGATTGATTAGTGGTTGCCATAGTTAAGGTGGCGGGGGGGGTGGGTGGCGTCAAGAGGCGAGTGCATGTGGCTATAAAAGGGCAACATGAGAGATACTTGCTGTGATGAAACTGTTCAGTATCTTCACTGTATCAATGTCAATATCCAAGCGGGGATATTGCATTGTTTTCCAAGATGTTGCATTTGGGTAAATTCGGTAAAAGGTACACAGAATTTCTCTATATCAGTTTTTAAAATTGGATGTGAATGGACAATTATCTGAAAATAAAAAATTAAATTCAAAAAATATAGGTAAAGATGGAACTGACATCTACAATTGAAATGCTTCACCTTTTGTAAATTTTGTTTTAATTTTTAGTCATTTCATTGGTTATCTTTGTAATTTCAAATAATACACTTATTCTTGGTTCTAATGGTTTCTCTTGCTTCTAATGCCCTTAGCACTGAATTTCTTCAGTATTTAACTGAGTTACATTCTCATGTTTCAGAAAATCTAGTTGAGTCTTTTTTATGTCAGAAAACCTCTTTATTTTTCCATCGTACTTGATTGATAGTTGGACTGACTATGGAATTCTTAGTTCAAAATAATTTTTCCTCCAAAGTTGGAAGGTATTATATCTTCTGGCATTTATTGTTACTGATGAGAAGTCTGACGTCATTCTCATTCTAATTTCTTGGGAAATGACCTTATTAATATTTTTATTTTGAAAACTTTTAGACAATTTTTTCTTATTGATTTCAGATATGAATCTCTTTTCAGTGAGCCTTTTGGGCAGAAGGATTATGTTTGAATTTGGCAATGGGAAACTGTCCCATTTAGCAATGAAAAATTATCACTATGATTTCTGTAGATAAATTCCACTCGTCCTAAATCTTCCAGTTCAATCTCTGTTTTCTCTTTTTAAGACTTCTACTATGTGGATGTTGTATTCCCTCAACTGACCCTTGACTATTTCAACTTTTCTTTAAAATAATTTTCCTCTTTTTGGCTTTATATTTGTACTTTTAATCCTGGCATTTCATAGTCTATTTTTAACACAGTAGTCAGAGTAAATCAGGTCTAACATAAGTCAGGTTATAATATTTTTCATGTAAACCGTGTTTCTCCCCATTTTTCTGAGTACAAAACCCAAAATCCTTCAATCATCTATGAAACTCTACATGAATGTCTCTGTCTTCACCTCCTGCTGCTCTCACCCTTGCTCATTCCACTCCAGCTACACAGTCTCTTTGCTCTTCCCCCAGCATTTGCTCTTCCCCTCGTGCCTTAAGGATTTGCTCTTCCCCTCGTGCCTTAAGGATTTTGCTCAAGCTGTTACCTCCCCCTGGAGCCCTGTTTCCCCCAGATACTCTTTTGATTCCATTCCCTTATCTCTCTCAAGTATTTGCTTCCATCTAATTTCACAGTGATGCTGACATGATAGTCCCATTTAATTCCAAAATTTGCCTTCTCCTTTAGTATTTCTCACGTCCATTTCCCTGCTCTTTTATTTCTTGCCTAACATGCTGCCATTTTCACTTATTTATTATGTTTGTACTTAATGTCTGTGTCCTACAGCTACAAGGTCAGCTCCACAAGCATGCAATTCTGTGTCTATTTTGTTCACTGGTATAACCCAAGGACCTAGTACGTAGTATCAGAGTCAGGTACATGGTAGGTATTTAATTATTATTCCTCAAACAAATCACTTTATGTCCTGGAAAATTAAATAATTTTTTTTACTTCCAGCTCATCAATTAAACATTTTATTCAGTAACTCTATTTCAAATGTACATGAACTCTCTCTTTTAAAAAAAAAAAAAAACTCCTTAATCATAGCTTTCTGTGTTTATTTTATTGTTGCAAGATTATCTTCTATTACTCTGAAACTAGTAATCAGAATATTTCTAAGTTCATTTTTTCTTGAATTTTCTTAAGAGAAAAGGTGAATTCTAATTTTAATGTATTCATTTCCTTTTATTTTAAGTTGTATGACAATATGCAAAAATCAAGACTTGATGGTCAGTGCCAGGCACAAATCAAATTATCTGAAGCAAAGTGAGAATTTTCTTTTCCTGTTTATGTAATTGAAAAGTCCACGGCTGGACTCATCTGTGGCTGAATCATATATCTCAATCTCTATCTTTTGAATAGACTCTCTCCTTGTGGTTAGCAAAATGGCCACCAGTAATCTGAGATTTTCATCTAACAGTTTACCAACTCCAGTTGTACTTGGGAGTCTTTTCTGGCAGTTGCAGCAGATTAGTTTCACTGAAGATCCTGATTGGCCTGACTTGGGTCACATGACTTATCTTAACCCAAACTCTGTTTGCCAGGTAGTGTGGATTTTCTGATTTTTCAGACCTGGGTCTCATGTTCCCAAGATGAAAAGAGGTAAGAGATGAACAGCTCACCCAAACTACATGGATTAAGTTCCCCAAACAGAAGAGAAAGTTTTATTCTGTGAGAAAATGGGAGGTAAAAATTTTGTATCAGACATAATCTTTGTGCATTTTGACAATTGAAGACAATTATGTTTGTATCATATATCTTCAGCTGTGATGTTAGATAAATATATAGATGATCTTATCTTCAGGGATAACCAACTGAACACAACCAGTTAATTACTTTATTATTTGCTTTTGAACTTGTAGAAGCAGTACAGTATCTTCAAACTCCTGCTGGGCAGTCATTTATGGCTCAATGGAATCGTTAGAATTCCACTGACTTTGTGACTCAGTTCTTATTATCTATCACAAATACTGCTTGCTGAATATGAGATTAAATTCATTTAATTAGATGATCAAGATATTTATTCTTATATCTATAAACCCATCTAGGCAAAATTTTTCCTGGAAAGCAATAATATCTAAGTTGCTAATACTGCCAGAAAGGAACAAGTACTATAATTAATTTATTTTAAAATGGTAAGGAGTAAAGCAGATAACAATAATAATGCAATAGTTATTTCTACTAACAATAACTTTGCTCTTGAATATTCTTATGTATTTCAAAATATGTGTACCTATATTATCTAATTACTTAATATTGCATGAAATTGGCAGGAAAGATATCATTGTGCCCATTTACAAAACAGATAAACTGAACATCACTGTAGGTTAATATAACATGTATACATACCACTACCTAGCTTTTATCATATTGTATGAAAGATCCTTGTTTATGTCTGTATCTCACCTGTGAGGATTCAGAGCTACACAAGGAAAGATATCTTGTGTTATTTATTCTTGTATCCCCAGGTTCTAGCCAGTGCCTGACATACCAGAGGATCCCCCTCCAAAAGAGAAAAGTTTTCTCTATAATTTAGTTGCTTATGGTCACAAAGTTAATTCACATATGGTAGGGATGAGAAAAAAAGTTCTTGTGCTTTTCAATACAGCTTGTAGACTGCTAATTAAAATGCAATCAACACATCACATGTGCTTTTAAATAAGTGATCACAAAAACCTTGAGCGAGTCCAGTGAGTTGCCATCCAACGGAGTATGAGTCAGGGGTTCCGGCAGGAAGCAGATGACAAACTCAAGCTGGGTAATTGATGAAGGCTGATAAAAAGGACTGTTACAAAAGTTAGGGAGAAAAGCAAGGGACAGAGAGTGCAGGACCTGCCTGAGCCTAGTGATAACATCAAGAAACTACAACCACCCTCAAACCTGAAGAGATAGGAAAAATGGTTTCCAGAACACCTGGAGAAAGCTGTGAGGGCAACTTGACAGTAGATGAGACCAGTGAACTTACTGGCATTCAGATGGTGGGAGCTAGGAGAGTAAATACTCTGTCTTTCCCCTCCTTCCTTTCTTTCATATTATCTGGATGTATCCTATGGCTGAAGCCAACCAGAATACAGACAGCAAAGCACTCCTGTTGAAAAATCCATCCAGGTTAACATCCCAGAGGCCAGGGCAGAGAGCAATATAGAGCAGGATGGGCAGCGGATCTGGAAAAGTCAACAGAAGACCTCCCACATGGAGAGTTTGCTGTCTCAATCATGAAGTAATAGAAGTAAAAATTCACTTGACTACTTAGCCTATGCTTGATTGAAGACCGAAGAAGCTGATGTACTTGGAAGGACCTGTTGTGCTGAGCTGCTGCCAATCTTTGGAAGAGTAACTTGTTCTGATTAAGAAGCATAAACAGATGGGATCCATGGTTTAACTCACCACTTACACTGTGCACAGCTGTCAGTTGTGGCTACAGTCCTGGGTTCCAGAGAGTTGCAGGCTGGAATTTGTATCCAAGATATTCCAGAGAACAACTGGCATACTCTTTGCACAGTAAGTACAGGCTCAATCTAGCCACATTGCTTATATCAAAGCAGATTCTTCATTAATTGAATGTGACAGTGCATTTGCCCCTCCTTTTTGAAAGAACAAAATACTGATTCAAAGATTGTTCTGACTATGACCTCGAAACAACACACACAACAGAAGCCAATGAGTCACTTTGGTCTATTTCTTCATGAATAGATTCTTCTGTGCAGTGTGTCACAGTGAGTCCTAACTTGTGAAGTCTCATAACTGCTCACCCTGGCTAAGCCAGCAGTCCTTTTCCCTTTAACTTACTTGGCATGGCTTTTCCTCTGGGGCCATGATGATCTCAGCTGCATTGGTGTGCAACTTGTATACACAGAGTGTTAAGGGAATGACCTGAATAAATCTCTTTCAAGTAAAGGGTCAAACTCAGGCTTCTGGCATTGGTATCTAAACCCTCGGATGAACCACATCTGGTTCCATCATTGCCTGATCCTGGTGAACTCAATAGCCCTTCTCAACTTTGGTATTTTCATCTTTGGAAAGAGACATTTAACTTCCTTTCCAACACCCTCAGTCCTCCGAAATCTCTGATATGCTACCTGATTATGAGATATTATGATCATATAATAAATAGTTATCAAATATGAATATTAAATATCTGAAAGAGCCTTTGCATTTTGCAGACTAGCTCATTCATGGGACTTGTGAGGTAGCACATCTTAACTAGACTAATGCAAAAGTATCTGTATTTCAACCTATCATGAAAAATGGCATGAAAATGGAAGTCACTTATTGGTTTTAAGATTCAGATTTCCTATGTGAGAAATGAAAATGATAAGAATATTTACCTCTAGAATTTTCTAGGGAACTAAAAAATAAAGTTTCTCCTGAAGTTAGTGTAGGTGATGAGTCATAACATTTGATATGTCAATTTATTTCCATGTTACATAAATATTGTTTCGTTACTCTTGACTAATATTAGAGTCAGAATGCTAGTCTGTGAAAATGGAATGTTTCAGAATTTCTAAAAAGACCATATGAACGTCATGACCTGAATAACTTTGGCAAAGTGGAAGCAAACCCTGGACTTGCAAAGAGAAAGAACTACACAACTGATTAAAAACAAAAACAAAAAAAATCATCTTTCATAAGTTTAGCAAAATTTTGGTTTGATAATTGGGGATATTCATATTGTATTAAATCCTATCATATTCATATCATTGGTCTATTCCTATCACGAAACTGTGTCATAAACCATTGACTGGACACACTCAAACGTCTGCAGTCAGCTGTGGGTTGGGAAAGGCATTCCGTTGGCCTTTACTGGGCTGTCCCACATGTTTGGGGTGGTCTGGCTCTAGGCTGGTCTAGAATGGGCTCAGCTGGGATGACTAAGCTCTTCTCCACTGGTTTCTCACATCCCTTCAGAAGGTTAACCGAGGCTTATCCTCATGGTGCCTGGGCATGGTTGCATGATCAAGGCTCAGAACGGGCATATTTTACTTTGGCACCATTCTTCAGAACAAATCAAGTCCCAAAACCAGCCTAGATTAAAGGAGTGGGCAAAGACACTTCACCATTAGATGGGAGAAGCTGAAAAATTACATCACAAAAGGAATAAATACAGGGAAAGCGGGAGCATTGGAGCCATATTTGTGTTCAGTTTACTTTACTACTCTACTTGGATTTCCTTATGAGAAATCGTCAAAGGCTTATAAACATCTGGGAAACTTCAGAAATTGGACACTGCCACACCACCATGCCACTACAACAGGCAGACCGTATAGAGCAAGCCAAATTCATACTTAGAGGGATCTATAAGGCATGTCAACTATTTGTATGAATGTCTGAGTTTGGCTGATACACATTTTCTAATATCTGAAACATCCCATTTGTGCTACTGGAGCAAACAAATCGGATGCAGTAACTGATGGCATGACCCCCTTCTCAGTCAACCTTAGCACAGAAGAATTAAACTGCTATTTGTTTTACATAATGGATTTAGTTTACAGAATAAACTTATGTCAGTTTCTGAAAACTTTCATCTCACGTGCTTATATTTTTAGAGGGAAGAAAGTTATCTTTGCTTACTCATATTTAGAAACATTAGTCCTATTACAGAGGGCAGCTATATAGCACATTTATTCATATCTCTAAACAACAAAGTATGAAAGGGTTGGAACATTTACAATTCTCTGCTTCTACAGCTGTAGATAATCTTCATGTAATCATGGAGCTCTAAAGGGGAATTTAGATCAATGACAATAATATTTTGTTGCTTGGCCTTGTTAATAATAATAATAATTTTTTTAAGATAAGGTTTCACTTTTACACCCAGTCTAAAGTGCAGTGGCATGATCATGGCTCACTGAAGCCTGGAACTCCTGGGCGTCAAGTGGTCCACCTGCCTCAGCCTCCTTAGTAGCTGGAACTACAATTGTGTGCCACCATGCTAGCTAATTTTTTCTATTTTTTGTAGAGATGGGGGTATCACTACATTGCCCAGTCTGGTCCTGAACTCCTGGCCTCAAGTGACTCTCCCTCCTCAGTGTAATAACAAAGTTTTTTGATTGCATAAATTGAGTATGTAAAAATAGAATTAATTGGAAAAGCAAATGGATAATTACAATGAAATCACTTACATTACTTGAGAAAATATAAAATTATGTAATTAAGAATACTATAACCCTGCTGTTAATTTTAGATATTTCAGAATACAGCAAAGGCAGCTCCTCAGTCACTATCAAGATAAGATTTGAAGTTATAAAATGAAGCAGTCTTGAATTTAGAGAAGTTGTAAGTTTTCTAACCAGTCAAGAAGTGAGAAAACTGTCTTATATGTTATACTTCAACTTGTAATGTTTTTACTAGTTCCAGTCAGGTTTTTTTTTTTTTTTCCAGTCAGGGTCTTACTCTGTCACGCTTCTGGAGGGAAGTGTCATGATCACAGTTCACCACAACCTCAATCTTCTGTGCTCAGGAGATCTTCCTTCTAGGCTCAGTCTTCTGAGTAGATGAGACTATAGGTATGTGCCACCACACCTGGCTAATTTTTTTGTAGAGATGAGGTCTCGCTATGTTGCCTAACCTGGTCTTGAACTCCTGGGCTCAAGCAATCCTCTTACTTTAGCCTCCCAAAGTGTTGGCATTATAGGAGTGAGCCACCTTGTCTGCCTAATCAGGCTTTAAAACTTCAGAGTATCATATATATTATGTATGTAGTAGGAGTTACATGGAAAAACTACTATTGCTCCAACAGTTCCTTGTCCAAAGTTCAATTAGAATTCTTATTTCTCTTGTTTTTTCTTTCCAGCCTGTTGAATTGCTTTGGAAACCAAAGGCCTGTGCCAATCTACATGCTATGAGTGGAGATTACCATCTTGTGCAAGCCTTGGGTTTAAGAGCTTTGTTTTAGCTTTTATCTGCCCAACATTATTGATTGGCCATCTTAATTTATTGTTCACTGAATTCATGTATTCACTTGAGTGGAATATCTACAAGATTTTAAAATAGTAATCATTTAAAAAATCCTGTGTTTGAGAAAAGTGAGATTGGGGTTCAAATTCTAGCTTCTACATTACTAATTCTGACATTTATAAGGGGTAGTTCATTTCCCCTAAACCTCATTTTCCTTACCTTTAGGTTGAGGATAATAATGTTACTTATTTCACAAAAATCGCAAGATTTTTGTGATGATATAGTGAGGTAATGTGCTTAAAGTAAACATGTAGCAAGAATTCTATAAATAAAGATAGCCAGAAGTAACACTTTAAAATATGTCAATATACTAATTCATGGAAGAATCTTTGCTATGGACTATGACTAATATAACAGAAAATACAAAAAACATTTATGTTGAAGTTACCTACCAAAATAATCCAGTCTGATTATAGTATGCACCATGCTTAATATGGCCTCCCTATGCGCTTACTTCTTTCAATCAGTGTTTTCTTACTCCACTCTTTAAAATAAACTAGCAGCCAAATATCATCAGATATTTGTGGAAAGTGTCTGATGTGAAAAATGAGACAAGGAAAGCAGGTAGAAGCAACCAGATGGAACAAAGACCAGCCATCAAAAGAAGATTTTTAAAATAAACAAAGTAAATGAAAATTATGGAGAGAACTGGAAATAATACCAGGGTGCTTTACAAATGACTATTCAGAGAAGAAAGAAAAACTCTTCAAAATTAAAAACATGATAGCAGAGAAGAAAACTGAAACAGAAGATTTGGAAGGAAAAGTCATAAAATGCCATAGAAAGTAGAGCAAGGCTGGGCTTGGTGGTTCAGCCTGTAATCCCAGTGCTTTGGGAGGTCGAAGTGAGTGGATGGCCTGAACCTGCGGGTTCGAGACTCGCCCAGGCAACTTGGCGAGACCTCATCTCTACAATAAAAAAAAAAAAAAAAAAATTAGCCGGGTGTGGTAGCACACGCCTGTAGCTCCAGCTCCTTGGAAGGCTGAGGCGGAAGGATCGCATGAGCCCAGCAGGTCGAGGCTGCGGTGGCCAGGAGCGTGCCACTGCACTCCAGTCTGGGCGACGGAGTAAGACTCCAAAACAAAATAAATAAATAAAGCAAAAAGATAAAATCATGAAAGACAGAAAAGATGAGAAAATTAGAGGATCAGTCTAGGAGGTCCGATATCCAAAACATGAGGTGTTTCAGAAAAAGAGAAAATAAAGAAAAGAAAGTAATCAATGAAAAAATTATAGAACACTTCCCAGAAATATAAAGACATGATTTTCTACATTAAAATAGCTCAATAGATGTCCAGTATAATTAATAACATAAACCACACTTCCAAATTTATGGAAACTCAGAACATTGGAGACAAAGAAGAGCTTCACAAATTTCCAAGAGACAAAAACAAAAAACAAAAAGTTTTCATATAGAGGATCAAGAAAGACAATAATATTTCCCAAAAGCAACACTACTAAAAAATAATGGGAGAAAGAAGGTCTTTCAAATTCTGAGAGAATATGATTTCTAAACTAGAAGTTTTCTGCTCTGTCAATCTATCAATGAAGGTCAGAATAAAGGCATTTTTGTATATGTTAGCTCTCAAATAATTTATCGCCCTTTCACAATTTCTCAGGAAGCCACACAAAGGAAAATCCTTGAAAACAAGAAGGCTGAGCAAAAGTGAAGAAGGCAAAAATTAGGAGTTTCAACTCAGTGACAAGGCAAAGGGAACTCTCAGCCCAAGAGTGAAGGAGGCACTCCAGAAGACAGTGATGCAGAGACTCAGAGGACAGAGAATCCAGACTCGAGCAGAGCAGAAGTCTCCAGAAAAGATATCTTTATGAAGCAGAGAGTGCAAGAATGCTCAATGTGTTTGCACATATCACAAGGCGCTTTCAACAACTCAGGCTATGTCTTTCTTGAATTAGTGGTAAGTACAAAATAAGCTGATTAAATGATCAAACAAGGCACACAGAAACAGTATACAAAACATTATGCAGGAAATAAATTAACTATGGCAGTTGCATAACTCTATTCACCTGTGAATATACATATATATGTGTATATTAATTATATAGTATTATATACCTGTAATATGTAACACAATATATGTAATACAGGTATATAATTATACACAATATGTAATATTAACAATGTAAACATGAAATATTAAGCCAACCAAAATTAAGATAAAACCATATTTATGGTAGAATAATGACAGCAAAGAAAAGATGGGTAGAAGGTGATTTTTTAAAAAAGCAATGTTCTCATTTTCCATATTGAGAAATCAATAAATAGTGAACAGAGTGAATCAGTAAGTAACAATAATTCATTTAATAATATGGGGCAAAATGGTCTAAAAAATCATTTAAAATAAAGTTCTTATGTCTGAAGAGAGAGAGAGGAAATTGGGTATAGGTAGGACAGGAAGCTGCTTCTATTCATAAAAAATTGTTGTAGGGCAACACCTTTGGGTCTCTGCCCACTCTGGGGGCTTTTCTGTCCTCTCAATAAATCCTGCTTTCAAAAAAAAAAATCGTTGTAGATTTACTTAATCCTTAAAAATTAAGTGTTTGTAGAATATAATGAAAATAAAGTCTAAATGTTAAGAACAATGACATTGCTCTTATTGATGCAGTATTTTGAAAAATAAAGATAAATATTTCCCCAAATAATCAGATTTGTAGGAGTTTTTAAACATTGACATATTCACATACACACATATGTGTGTATTTACACACATATTTACATCATCACCATACCAAGCAACTATTTTCTAGGTATAAAACATGTTTTTTCCATTAGTATTGCAATTCTTTGTCTAGCCTTTATCTGTAGATTTTATTGCACATTCATGAGAACCCAAACCTGTTAAGCAACTTTACAGCTAAGGCTAGTCAACAAGAAAGCAGTGACTAAACTTATCATTCTGCCTTCTTCCCCTGGAGTAAACAACAGAGTACAAGTATAGGATATACTTGATTTAAAAAAGAAATGCTTCCAAAAATGAACCAAAATAATAATCGATCTCACAGAAATTCATAAATCCTTCAACTAAATGAAGAAAAAAATTAAATACATACAAAGAAGGCAATTATGTAAATAACTAATCTCAAGGTTTAAAAGTTCAAATGTCAAGTCTTAGCAACTTATAATTCTATAGTGCCCTTTTTCTGGGTAGCAGTGGTCACTGTACTCTGTGAATACAAAAATCAATTCACTCAACATTCAAAGATGAAAAAGAGGGAGGGGAGGAGGACAAATTAATTCTCTGAGTATAAAACTTAAGCAACATGTTAGCTTTCTCATGTGGTTCAATCCTGATTTTCTACTACAGCATAATAAAACCATATTCTTACATGAGTAACTTGGTTGATTGGTGTGTTTCCCATGGAATGTGGTGTCAGTGTGATCTTTTTGCCCAACTTCAGTAGTCCATCAAAGCTCAGCCTGTTACTCCATTATAGAGAGTTGGCATCAGCTATTCTGCAGAGTATATGTCTCAGGAAATGAGGCTTAAGAGGCATGCATAGACACTGTGATTATCTTATGTATAATAAATTAGTAAAATTTTCCACAATGCCAAGATATTCCTTGTTAAGAAAATATTCCTAAGGAAGTTGGAACCAGGATTCCGTACACTAGAGAATTGCTTACCTGACTGTGGCACTAATAGATTGCAGGGGTGCTTCTTAGCTCCAATGTGTAAATCAATCCCCTGGTCTTCTGGCTAAAATGTACCCTCTGATACAGCAGATCTGGGATGGGGTTCAAGATTTTGTATCTCTAAGAAGCTCCCATGCAGTGCAGATGATACTGGTCTGTGGATCATACATTGAGTAGCAAGATGCTAAATGATACCGTAAGCTTCCCATTTACTTCATTGCTAGGGCTCTCATGTTGGCAGGAAATCTAATTATAGAATCCTGTAGATTGCTTATTTCACAGTAGGAACTCAATTAATATATTTTGAGTGACTATGCTACCCTTGAACACGCATAGGGTAGAAGAGAAATGCCAGAGAACAGGTCTTAGTGATTTTTATCTATATATCACTACATAGGCTATTATCTATATATTCTTGCTGCAGTTGTGTATTTAATTTATACAAATAATGCTAATGAGAAGTGTTATTAATGGAATTTCTCAAATATTTGCAGAGAAGATTAATTTGCATAGTTGTTAATTAGATACCCCAAACATTATTTTATGGGAAACGTATTTTGCCAGGTGGTTTTCTCAGATTTTTCTTTATTGTGAGCATTGCTGCTGCCAGGCTGTTTTTGGTGCTATGTGACTGTTATGGGCCAAAATTTTATATTCACTTATTTCTATATAGTTCATCCTGTTGCCTGCCTTCAAATGTAAAATGTAAAAATGTAAAAAAAGTTAAAAAAAAAAAAAGATGAAGCAAAACCTCAATTTCTCAACCAACTCATCTTCGACAAAGCCTCCACCACCTACCACTGGGGAAAGGAGAACCTATCAATAAATGGTGATGGGAAAACTGGTTGACCACATGCAGAAGATTGAAACAGGACCCCTATCTATCCCCATACACAAAAATCAACTCTAAATGGATCAGAGACCTTAATGTAAAACCTCAAACCATAAGAACCTTAGAAAATGAAGGACATACCCTCATGGAAATTGGAACTGGCATCCAATTCCTGAACAAAACCTGAAACCCACAGGCCATAAGGAGAAGATAGACAAGTGGGACCTCATTAAACTGACAAGCTTCTGCAAAGCCCAAGAAACCATCAAGAGAGCAGGAAGACAGCCTACAGACTAGGAAAAAATATTTGCCAACTCCAGGTCTGAAAAAGCCTTAACATCTTGGATCTAAGCCGGGCTCGGTGGCTCAGCCTGTAATCCCGCGCCTTTGGGAGGCTGAGGTGAGTGGATTGCCTGAGCCCGCGGGTTCGAGACCCGCCTGGGCAGCGAGACCTCATCTCTACAATAAATCAAAAAATCAGCCGGGCGTGGTAGCGCAGGTCTGTCATTCCGGCTACTCGGAAGGCTGAGGCGAAAGGATCGCTGGTCCCCAGCAGGTCGAGGCTGCGGTGGCCGGGAGCGGCCACTGCACTCCAGTCTGGGTAACAGAGCGAGACTCCAACTCAAAAAAAAAAAAACAAAAAAAACATCTTGGATCTACAAGGAACTCAAACGTGCTGAAAAGAAAAAAACAAACAACCCCATTATAAAATGGGCAAAAGATATGAACAGACACTTCTCAAAGGAAGACATCCCAGCAGCCAACAGACACATGAAGAAAGGTTCAACATCACTAATCATCAGGGAGATGCAAATCAAAACTACACTGAGATACCACCTAACTCCAGTCAGAATGGCAATTATCAATAACTCAGAAAATAACAGTTGCTGGAGATGGTGTGGCAAAAAGGGAACACTTCTACACTGTTGGTGGAGTGTAAACTAGTGCAACCTCTGTGTAAAAGAGTATGGCGATTCCTAAAAGCTCTAAATATTAACCTCCCATATGACCCCGCAATCCCCCTACTGGGAATATACCTGAAGAACTCAAATCACTCTATAAAAAAGATATCTGCACATGTATGTTTATTGCAGCATTGTTCACAATAGCAAGAACCTGGAAGCAACCATGCTGTCCATCAAAAGAGGACTGGATTAAAAAATGGAATACTAGCCTGGCTCGGTGGCTCAGCCTGTAATCCCGCGCTTTTGGGAGGCTGAGGTGAGTGGACTGCCTGAGCCCGCGGGTTCGAGACCTGCCTGGGCAGTGAGACCTCATCTCTACAATAAATCAAAAAATCAGCCAGGCGTGGTAGTGCATGCCTGTAATTCCGGCTACTCAGAAGGCTGAGGCAGAAGGATTGCCGGAGCCCAGCAGGTTGAGGATGCGGTGACCGGGAGCGGCCACTGCACTCCAGTCTGGGCGACAGAGTGAGACTCCAACTCAAAAAAAAAAAAAAAGAAAAGAAATACTACACAGCCATAAAAAAGAACAAAAGCATGAATTTTGCAGCAACCTGGATGGAACTAGAGTCTATAATACTGAGTGACCTCTCACAGAAAAAAAGATCTGAGTATCACATGTTCTCACTCATATAGTGGACCTTGAACATCCAATGTAATACTATAAGGAAAATGACTGACAGTGGTGGGAAACTATGTGGGGGAGGGAAAGGGAGATGGGATTAATGGTAGTAAATATCTGTCTGGGGACTGGGAGACACCTCTTATCAACAAGGGTGGCTGAATGAAGCATATTTGTATACCTAACCCTTAACTGTATCCCACAATATCGTAATAAAAAATATTGAGTATAAAAAAAGATGTAAAAGATATCCTGCTTCATATCTTTTTATTATGTAGGTTTACTTGTTTATGAATAATAGTGGAATTAATTATAGCTACATATTATATACCTGAAAGAAATCAAGAAATGACACGCTTATAAGACAATAAATGTTCAATTACTTTAAGGGAGACTGTGAAAGTTTTAAGAAATTTTGAAACTATTTCTTCCTATGGAATGGGAGTTGGTAAACTGCAGCCTATGGGCCAAATCAAGCTTCCCATTTGTTTTTGAAAATAAAGTTTTTTTGGAACACAGATACATCCTTCATTTATATATAGTCTATGGCTTTTTTCAGTCTACAATAGTAGAGTTGAGTAGTTGCGACAGAGATCATATGACTTACAAAATCCTAAAATATATATTCTCTGATCTTTAGTAGAAATGATTACCCATCCCTGCCATACAACTAAAGAGTATATTCCAATGTATTAATTAGAAAAGGTAACAGGAGGTAGCATTATAATCATCACTTGGTAAGATTAGAATTAGACAGTAGGATGATTGCAAATTATACTTTATTTCATTCTTTGAAAGATGCAGTGGCAATATTGCACAAATAATAGAATATAATTTGTTAGGAAAAGGAGAGTTTCTCTCTATAGTCTTTATTTGCAACTTGATTTTTCGTTTAACCACCATCCCAAAAGAAAATAAACAACTTGTTTTTAAAGTATTTTCTATTAGTCAAGAAAAAGGAGGTGTTTTCTGCATTTTCATATTGATGATTTGAATTTTTTACTACAATTTTAGGAAAGTCATTTTCCAAATTATTTACCTTTTTTCTATTTGTAACATAATCACTGCCATCTGTTGCATGGCTTAGCTGTTCTTTCCTGCTCTTTGCACATGTTTGTATATGTGCATGTGATATTTAATATGTACCAATGGGTGTCATATGCAGTAGTAAGATGTGTGTATATATATATATATATATATATATATACATATATATTTAAAAATCTGTATTTACCTTACATACATAGGCACCATATGCAGTCAGTTCAATTGATTCAAAAGTTTAGTGCCTTAAACTGCTCACCTGGCACCTCTTTTTGTGAATGCAAAAATCCCAGCTCAATATTATTCTTTATCTATATGATTCGGTTGGCATTGCAAAACTGGGTCACCAATGATGTGGGATTATTTATTTATTTCAGCTTTTAAAATCAGATGAAACTGGAATATGTTTTTTTCTTTTAAGTCATGCTATTTAGTTAGATGAAAAGTGAAACTGTCCAAAATCTTGTTCATCAATTCCCTAGGATATTATAATATCAACAAGAATGAAAAAGATGGTATTCAAGGGAGAAAAGAGCAAAACTTCATAATAGAGTATCCGTAAGTCACCATAGATTGACATTCCTGGTGACATCTGCTCTAATTATGAAGCTGGTACAATAGCACTGGGACTAATTTTTAATAAAATGCATCATAATGCTAGCTTTCTCATTACCCTCACAAATACTTTGAGTACAATTCTTCTCCATGAAAATCAGTGTTTCTGTACTGATCCTGGGGAGGCTAGGCAGGGCAAAATTATTTCAAATTTTGGTGAAATTAACAAGAACTAGCAATTTCTTCAGGAACAGAACCCTGGGGAAATAAATGAAAAAAAAAAAAGACATTTTTCCTAACCTGGTGCAGAGCTTTGAAAGGCAATTAGAGAACCGACATGGAACAAAGCAATAGCACTAGAAGCTCCCAGTGTTTGGTATTGGTTTCTATATCAGTGAGGATTAGTTATGGCTGCCTACAACAAAACCCCCACATCATGGGAGTTTAAACAAGATAGAAACGTTTCTTCCCCTGCCATTTAAAATCTAGGTGATACAAAGTGGTGCGGTGGGAGGGAGAACCAACGGCTTCTTTATGCTCTACTAGTCTAGCTCCTGACTTTCATTCCTTTTTTTTTTTTTTTTTTTGAGTTGGAGTCTCACTCTGTCGCCCAGACTGGAGTGCAGTGGCCGCTCCCGGCCACCGCAGCCTCGCCTGTTGGGTTCCGGCGATCCTTCCACCTCAGCCTTCCAAGTAGCCGGAATTACAGGCATGCGCTACCACACCCAGCTGATTTTTTGATTTATTGTAGAGATGAGGTCTCGCCTGCCCAGGCGAGTCTTGAACCTGCGGGCTCAGGCAATCCACTCACCTCAGCCTCCCAAAATCGCGGAATTACAGGCTGAGCCACCGAGCCCGGCTGGCTTTCATTCTTTAGGTCACTTATCACCGGAGCTTGGGCCGTCAAGTGGGGATTACAGGCAACAGGAAGAAGAAAGGGGGAAGGTGAGCAAGGCACACTGCTGCTCCCATTTAAACATGAGTCCTGCTACTCAGGAACCCCAGGAGAATGGCTATGGGATGGCAGCTAGAAAGCTCTAATCAAGCCTCTTTGAAAAGCAACTCTTCCTCCCCTCCTTTGTGTGTTTTAAATAATAATAAGAATAGTTACTACCAATGGAATAGTCAAAGTTTGCTTTTAGTTCCCTATAGAGGGACAACTGGAGTAAAATGAGAGAATGTAAAAAGTTCTGACCTGAAACAAAGTCATGTTATTGTTTGAGAAATTTCCTGGAGAAATACAAAAGGAGGGTTATCCATATTTCACAGCCATCACCGTATCAGTAAAGATGTTGAAAATCTTTGAATATAGAGGAGAGGTACAGAAATATAGAATTTAACCTCAGGTTAATTTGAAAGAGGATTATTACTACAAAGGAGCCAAAAGGCAAAAATATATATTTTTAAATGTGAATCTTCATAGTGCTCAAAAGTGTGAATATAAAAAGATATTTAGATTCTGTTGCCTACAACTGTAGATACCACTAGAGACCCAAAACTCAGTGGTTTCATTTGACGTCAGAGACATTTGGGGTGCGCTGACATTTATTTTTATAGAACAGGGAAGATACACATCTGGAAGATAAATGGACTTATGGAGATTATATATTGGTACTTGTATGTCTCAGTCATTATGTCTGAGGGTCCAGAGATGTCAAGGAGGGAAATAGGGTGAGTAGAATGCTTCTTATCAGCCTGAGGCATTGTTTTACAGTCTTCCCTCCCTAACACCTGCATTTTCTGTGAAACCCAGATTCTGCTGAGAGTGTCTCTTCTTAAACATTTTTGGATTTGAGTTTCTGAAATTCTTTTTTTCAAAATTGTGTTTAAGGCAATCAGCCAGATTTCAATGAAAGCCTTTGCTTTGAATGAAGGGTGAAGTAGAGCTTAAATGAATATAAGGTCATTTTTATTGTTTTTCAAGAAGAAAAAAAGAAGATCCCCACCATTTTGGTACCATAACTAAAGCCATCAGAAAGATTTTTTCTTTTGTTTGATAGAATTTAGAGAAATGTATTGTGCTGCTAGGAAAGGATTTAAATAAGAGCCTCCAAGGAAGGGAAATCATGGCTCTTCTCCATGTGCTAGTGATAATTTTAAGTTGTCTTTTGTTGAGTCTCTGTCTACCTCAGTGTTTTACTTGATAACAGACCTCACTGAATCAGAAGTTGGCAATTTCATCATAATGATTTTCTTATTTATCACCTAAAATTTATAAACTTTATCTCTTATGTTAATATGAAATGTAATGATAATGATGTCAATGTTTAAGTTTTAGTTCAAATATTCTATAAGTGTGTTTCTTATTTACATAATTGTTACTAAGCAGGTAAAAAGTCACTAGAGTGACTATCTTCTCTGGAGTTATTCAGGGACTCAGGCTAATGGAAGCTCTGTCATCTTCACCATGTGACTTCAAAGGTCATTGTTGGGAGTATCTTTATTCCAGCCTGCCAGGCAGGGAAAGAGCATAGATCACACATGGGAGGGTTTTATGTGCCAAAGACCATTCACTGTAACCCAGATGCAGTTTGAGGTAGTTTTTCTCCATATCTCTCCATTATATCAGAAAGGATATAGTTAAAAGAACCCTGATGCTTAGATGCAATTAGAACCCATTTATCCATGATGGAAAAGAGCTTTTCAATTCAAGGTTAGAGATGAAAATGAATATGATGAAAGTTTATAGAATCAATGCAGCCAAAAAGAAGTTGACTAAATCACAGACAGAATTAGGATGCTATCTCTGAAGACTAAAAGAATTATTCTGGGGCACATAAAGGCAATATGTACAATTTTAGAGTAACTATCAGTGTGTCAGCTACTATTGATTAACACTATGTGACAGGGACTTAGATACATGATTTCATTTGATCTTTACAATAACTCTTCAAGATACCTTAGTGTGGTGGTATCCTATCTTTTCCACTGAGGCAGACCTCAAGTGAATTATGAACTGATAAGTGATCAGATTATATACCACAGTCTAGTTTCTAAGGGAATTGAGTATATTTACTCGTATATTGTATTGTGGTTTAAAGTAGAGAGAACCTACTCAGATACTCAGATGTGTGCCTTGCACCTTTTAGAAATGTCTACCATGGTAGTTAAGAGTCAAAGTTCTAAAACCAGACGTCCTAGGTCTCAATCTCAGTTCCAAGTTGTATATCCTTGAGTTTATTCATCTCTTCAAACCTCAGCTGTTTATGGAAAATAATATTATCCACCAGAGCAGTTGAGAGTAACAAGGTTTAAATAATAAAGACATTTATTATCTCACTTATCAAAAAGTCTAGAGATGGTTCAAAGGGTTAAAAGCCTCATGAAAGACCAGGATTCTTTGCATGTTTCTACTCAAGGTACTCCTTATGTAACAATATGGAGCAGAGGGAGGGAGGGGATGGGGGAAGGGAGGGGAAAGGAGGGAGGGAGAGAGAGAAAAATTTCCCTGAAGTCATTGGTCAGACCTGAGTTCCTTATGTACCTCCTAACCCAGTCACAGATAAAGGAGAATAAAATTATTGTAATTGGTATAGATCAATCAGTTTTCCCCCTGGAAAGAGGGAGGAGCCACTTTCCCTAAGCATAGATGCCACCCAAATTAAATCAAGGTTTGCTTATTAAAAAAAAAGGGTGGAGGGTGTTGTTGAATAGTAAAGGTTATGTTTTCTGAGCGTCTGGGATGTGCTTAACTTAGTGCTCAGCCTACAGTGAATGCTCAGTAAAGGCTAGCTTTGCCAACTCCCTGAGGCTGACATTCTGGAGGGCAATTCTGTACTCTTACAAAACACAAACCTTCCTATTGTTTCGAAAAACAGAACATAGCCCTGAACTTGATAGATTGCAGGCCTGGCTCACACAGTTTTGGATGTTCTTACAAGTCCTTTTGCATGGCACAAACCCTCACACTTTAAAAACATTTCTATCTTGTATCCTGAACAAAAGGTGTGGAAAATGAGGGAGTTAAACCAAGCTGCTTCAAGTCCCATCCTATATCCTACATGCTGAAAGCGGTTTTCCTGTAGTCCTCCTGTAACAAGCTGCATATTTTTGCTGGCAGAAGAAGTTCCTGAAGCCAATGTTTGTCTTGAAGACAACCCCTGTTCAGAAATCTACAGCTTTATTCTTCTTTTCACATTCATATTCACAGCAACAGCTGGGAGGAATCAAGAATACTAGATGAAACACTCAGCCATCCATCGCCATGATAATGGTGCCTAACAAATGAGTCAGTGGCATTCAGCAAAAAGCATTTATTGTCAAGCTTATGGCTCTGGAGGTGGCTAGGCCTGGCAGATCTAGTCCCCTTTGGACTTGCCTCCAAGCTGGAAACTGAACCTAGGTCTGTCCCATATGTCTCTTCTCAGATCAGAGGCTCCCTGAGGCATGTTTATCTCATGGAAATGTTAAGAAACCCACACAATTTCACTCAACCTCACAAACACACTCAAACTCACAAGTATATTTTGAGTCTTTGCTCATGTTACATCTTTGCTCATGTTACATCTTGCCAAAGCAAGTCACACTGTCCAACATCAATGGGATGGACACATACACAGCGTGTCTAGTAAAAACTACAAGGTCACAAGGCAATATGTGTGACCACAAGGAGGGCCAAGAAGCAAAAAATTATGGTGTAATAAGCTGATATGAGGAGGCTCCTTCTACCTTCTCTTTTTTGCTCAGATCCCATGTCTAACCCTCCAAAGTTCTCTTTCATTGAGAAACCCCCATCTTGCCTCTCTAAACCACTGATAGGTGAAATCTATTTGCCCAATAATCTTTCCAGTGGATTACAAAAGATTGAGAGAAACAAGGAAAGGAAAGGAATAAAACAATTCACTATTATCAGTTGTAAGAACAATTGAGAAGGTCTGGGGCCTTGTTGCATTTCTCTAAAGCAAAGAAAATCAATGTGAGAACGACTGGTATCTTCTGTGAGGTAATAGCAAGTCAATGCTGCTGATTAGAGGGACTGTGGATACCCTATTAAGGTTTTAGTTTAGTGACATGCTATCAAAATGAAGTAAGCCAATTTTTCACAAAATTGTTTGTAGTGAGTGGCTTCTAAGGACAAGGCAAGACCTCCAAAGACAGCAGAAGTCAGGAGTCTTGTTCATCAAGTTATCCATGGTGATTATAATAGTGGCGAGTGCACAGATGGTGATCAGTAAGTATTTTGTAAATGTATTGAAATATTTAATAGCAAATTTCCTCATTGAATTTTTAAAATAATCTTTTGACTGAATTTATAAACATTGGGCCTTATAGATCTTGGGAGCAGACAGAAAGACCTGACATGGGCAAGGTTTTCAAAGAAGAAAAACCACCAAATCAACCTTATTTGAGATATATTTACAAAAAAATGAACTCATTTTAGTTCTTTAAGCTTGACAAAGGTATACACACATTATAGAACATTTCTGACATGCTCAAAAGATCCCCGGTGTCCCTTCCTATGAATATCTGCCTACCCCTGACTATAGGCAACCTTTTTGTCAACAAAGAATAGCTCACCTATTTTAGAATCCTACAAATTTAATCATACAGCATGTGGTCTGCTGTGTCTGGCTTCTTTCGCTAAGCTTAAAGTCTGTATGATTCAGCTATGTGCAGGTGCCTTTTATATTGCAGAACAGTATTCCATTGTTTGGACATACCATATTTGTTTATTCCTTCACCTGTTGATTGGCATTTGAACTTTCCAGTTTGGGGCAATTAAGAAGAAAGTTATTAACAGTGCAGTCCAAGTCCCTGTGGACACGTTTTCATTTATCTTGGGCAAATACCTAGGAGTGCAATTTCTGGGTGTGATAAGTAAAAGTTTAACTTTATAAGAAATGGTTAATACTCCCTACAGTAATGCATGAGAGTTCCAGTTGCTCCACAGCTTTTCAAATACTTAGTATTATCAGTCTTTACAATTTCATACATTTTGATCTCCCTTTGTCTATCCCTCACTCCCACCCCCTCTCCTTTCTTCTCTCCCTTTCTTCCTTGAAATGAGAAATGTTTGTTGAATGAGTGAAGACAGACATTCCTGGACCTATGTTCCTAAATGGGCACGTTTCTATAAATAAGACAGACCTCTACCCTCCGCCCCTCCCCACACCCGGCACACGGAGAGGAGAGGGAGAGGGGACCTTCTCTCTTCCTTGGGAAATACTACCTTTGCTTCCCTCAAAAGCACAACGTTAACTGCTTGCCCGCGCTTCCAGATAGGCGCGCTAAAAACTCAGGCGCGATGAGCTTTCTCCAAAGAGCTCTCTCCAAGGCTCTCTTTCTCCAACTGCACTCTGCTCTGCTGGTAAATAATAATTGTCTTTTGCGGTCGGCGCTGGAGCGCTCCAGCGAGGGCAGAAAGCTGTGGACTACCTCTCTGGTCTCTCCCGACGGCCCCCTTTTCCCACTCGGTTAGGACCCAAAGACGCTCCTGGGCTCGCGCCCAAGTTCCCCAGAAAACCCCGAGGAGCGCAGGGCTCCAGGACACCCCTGCAACCAGAGCACGGGGCATGCTCAGAGGGCGTGCGGAAGGCAGGCGTTGGCTGCAGTGGGGCCCGGGAGCCAGGAGGTGCCGCTGCGTTCCCGCTTCCTGGCGCCTGACCCAGCGCGCAAAGTTGGGCTGGGCGCCGCGGGGGGAAGGAAGGACCGAGCGAGCGAGGGTGGCGGGGAAGGGGGGGCTGGAGGAGGAGGGAGGAGGGGGAA